>NW_016169013.1:15598-18209 GCF_001687245.7 Rhagoletis zephyria
TGTATTGTCCTCGAGTTCTGAGCTAAGTTTGAAGTTTCAAGTCTGTAGCTCATCGGGAAGTTTGTTAAATATTGACTGCAAAGTTCCAGGACATACATACATACATACATACATACATACATACATACAAGTGAAGTTAAATAAAAGCTTGTAATAAAAATGTTAAGCTTGGCTATCGAATAAGTTTCAACGACATACATATGTATGTATCTAGTTATAATTGCAGGCTGATCGAATTCCCGGTTAAGTGCCCCACCAGTCACAATAGAATGTCCCAAAATAGGAATTCCATAGTTTTTAGCTGCCTTGAAAATATTCAGCGGTTTCTTATTAAAAAATCTGGCGGATCGGCAAAAAATCGCCACACTAATCAGAAGAAAAATGAGGCATGCTTATGGCAATACAATAAATAAAGTTGATTCTCCCAGAGTGTTTTTTTATTGTCATAATAGGCGTCAACCTGACTGAGCCATGGCGACCGCTGCAAGTACCTACTTCTTGAAAATTTGTAAATTTTATGAAGAATTATGAATAAATAAAACAACAAAAGAAAAATTATTTCACAAATATTCCGAACGGCCAAAAGTAGAGGACATACACATACATTTCAACAACTTTGGAAAAGTTGAAAAAGTGACAAATTGACATTAAGGAGTGCCAATATGTCGCGCTTCGTGTCCTTACGTGCGTTGTATTCGAAACGATACGCTGCGACACCGTTGCGATAATGGAACTTATGGCGTTTTCGTTTCTACAAAAAGTGGTGCCTTCTCATTGCCCTTTCTTTAGTATTTGTGCGTAGAGAAGGCACTGAGAAGGCAACATTTTTCGTTAGAATAAGTGATGCGCAGCTGTGGCTGACCAAACGATGATAAGCAGGTCTGCTAAATAACAACAGCAGCAACAACAAACAACAGCACCATAAAACGAGAGTTCCAGTAAGGAAAGTTTGTCGATGACCAAAATGAAATTAAAGCAGACTGGCAGCAAGAGAGGAGAAGAGGAGATAAAATTGTGCCAGAGATGGTAGATGGGGCGATGATGGTGAGGCACGCTGTAGAAAAAAAACCATTGCATGTAGTAAAAACTGTGACAAACTGTGACAAACTTTGCGATTTTATAATTTGCGCAATAAAAAGGCAGATTCGAAAAAAAGTTATTTTAATACGAATAAAAGAGAAAAAGTAATGTAAAATCATAAAATAACCAAAGCGATGATGACAGCAACGTTCAACTGAGTTGTTTGGCGGCTCATACAAACAGACCATCTACTTGACTGCTAGTGCGGTCGTAGTTAGCTGGTGCTGTGGTATTAAATCTGTCGATGTTGCTTAATTTCTTTTTACTAGCAACTGCAGATGAATGCGACGCCTTGGCTGGTCGGCGTGGAAAAGTGACTAAAAACTCTTGCCGATGTCAACGAATCCGACGAGCACACCAAGTGAGAGAATATAAGTTGAATTGAATTGATGGGGCTGCTGATGCGGTGGCTTTGGCACATTGACAAAACCAGCGCAAAACAATAAAATCACAAAAACCATTAAAAACCAAGCTGGACAACAGGAAAACAATTGGCCACATCGAACGCTAGCCCCATCGCTGTATTTAGAATGGCTAAACCGACGAGCGCCGCCAACGAGTTCTACCTCCTAAAATCATGTTGCCTTTGGGCGGTCAAAACTTTTGTTGACAACATGCACATCATACACACACACACACACACCACAATATAGAAAATTGTGTGGGTTTGAGCTGTTCACAAAGTTATTGCCAGATCGTGCTGATGTTGGCTAGCAATATGGACAACAACAAGTGAAAAAGCGCTCATAAAAATTATCAGCCGCAACAAAAGTAGCCGCAGCAGCAGGGCAAAAACTTGCGCCTTTCGTTTGGGAAAAAGTGGAGATAGAACGAGTCGAGTGATTCGGCAGGAACTTTGGGGGGCTTGGGATAACAAATAGTCCGAAAGTCCTCAGACACGTACCGTACGCTTGCGGCTGACTGTGATGTTGTTTGTCGGCTGTGCACGGCGGAGTTGTGCTCTGATGGAATTATCCTCATCAACTTAACGCACGCCCACGCACCAGCTGCCTCTAGCTGCGTTCCTCCCCCCCAAGCTTCCTCTGTTTTTTATGACTCTCGTTCGTTGACGCTTGGTTGGCTTAATGGTCGCCTGCTCGCATGCCTTATTGACACGTTATGGACGTGGGTGGGTGCTGCCATTCCACCATCTCTTTCTTTTCCTCTCAACTCCGCCTACCACGTTTTTGGACGCTTTTGAGCATGTTTCCGTGGGTGACAGTATGCGTGGCATTGTGCGATAACACACGTAACGTTTTTTTTTGTTGTAGACAATGGCGGTAGCCGTAGCATCCATAGCAGCAAACAAGCGCCACACAAAAATGAAACCAAAAGTGTGACATTGTCGACGAGCAAAAAATTAATGATTTGGAAGTGGTACAATCATGATTACATGAAAAGTAAAATGTTGGCATTGTGAAGGTACGGCGGAGAAACACAAGTTTTAACTTCAATTTTTAAATTTTTTAAACAACGGCGCAGAATAAGACCGAAGGGTAGAGGAATATACAGCAAAACTAATTCGCCCATA
>NW_016169014.1:0-18207 GCF_001687245.7 Rhagoletis zephyria
TAGCACTTTGCCTGCATTTGGAAATATACATACAATATGAGGATGTAGTATGTGGTAATGCATTTGAGCACACACCTTGAATGACTTTAGGAATTAGAATTTCAAAAATTAAATTCTGTCTCATGACTTACAGAAACCTATAAAAATCAAGTAGCACTTTGTGCGGCACAGTGCGGCAAATCTTAATATATTATGAACAAATAATATGTGGAATGATCATTTTACTTTCTTTGGTGCAAAGCCTTTGCATATAATAAATAAATGATTTTACATAGAATTAGTGCAATTATGATGCATTTCTGGGGTAATTGAGGCCCAAATTTACAAGAAAGTCGACCTTAATTCCCTGGGGACTTTCGAGGATCAAAAGCTTTTTTTGGTTTTTCTCAATTGTTTGTGTTAAATGGTTATTGAGATAAAAATGTTATGAGCTTGGAGATATCTAGAAATCTGTCAAACATATTTTATTTAGTTCAACAGATTTATAAAATTCAGTTTATTTATTTTTTAAATACAATAAAGACTAGAAAAATTCAACAATTTTTTTTTTTTTGATTCCAAAATTTTATAGTGCACACTTCTCTGGTATATTTCTTAGTTTTACTCCAATGCACACTTTATTTGTCCCACAGTGCAACGAATGCATTTAGCTACGCCAAGTCCATTTGTGCACAATATGTCCTGCCGGCAGCTCTGCATGGAAGGCTACATTCTGTAGCTGCCGCATATGCAAGTACATATGTATTATGTATGTATGTAGGTGTGCATGTACATATGTACGGTTAACTACTGCAGCATGCCACATGAAATCGTGGAGGTTGCGGCAATGTTAACGATGATGCCTGTAGCTGTAAGTAGAACAAATCACAAATTTGTAGTGTCGGAAAAATATTGGCGCTGGTGGGTGGGTGGGTTGTTGTATGGCCGAGTGTGCAGTACCAGTGGCGCACGGCTCGCATAATGAAGACATACAAAATTATATACATATATACATATTTAGGTATGTGCGTGTGTGTGATAGGGACATTCTGAGCGTTCGTTGCCGCTTGGTTGCGTGAATGTAGAGATGTAAGTGTGGCTGTTTGTTTTTACTGCGGTACGTGTAAAACTATGCGAATGTCTTCATTTCACATTCCAGCGATGGCTACGGCCGAGACTGCTATCGGCGTGGCGCACGTGGTGTATGTTTGTATGTTTGTTTGTTTGTAAATATTACTACACATAGAAATGGCGGTTGGAAAAATACTAGCTGAAGAGTAATAGTACTTACTGGCACTATTATCCATGCACCTACATACACACAGACTTACATAATCGTATACATATATGGGCGGATATATGAAATAGTGTTTAAACGCATTTTTCTGTACATTTTACATTTTTCCTAACGCCTGCATCTGGGGACATTCTTGTCATCAGCACAAGACCCACCATGCTTATATCTATTGGCCTATCTCCTACCTCTACCGCCATTCTGTTGCTCTCATTTCTTTGATTTCTTTTAGTCACTTGGCGACTTTGGAAAATTATGCAAAACTATTTGTGTATTCACGATGTTGACAGGTTTTTAGTATATTTTTTTTTTTCGCCCACATAAACTAATGACTTATTCCTTTGAGGACTACTGAGTGTGTACAATTGAGTTGGCGCCTCCTTCTCGATTTAGCGCACACTTGTATTTGTGTCACGTGCTCAGTGAATTGAAGCGTTGAAATAAAATAACATAATTAGTTTTTCTACGAGTATATATGTACCTTTGTATTCTCTTTAGATGTTATTAAATTTTAAAGGAATTTGTATTAAATATTAGCAAATTTCGCAGTTGCGTAAATATGGATAGTTTTGGTTTTAATTTCGAGGCGAGTTTTTGCTCAATGAAAATAGTTGATTCTGTAGATTTCTGGGGTCACATTATATCAGTTAGGTTAGGTCAACTTGTCTGAGGTTCCAGTTAAATTTTATATGTAAGCCGTTTTAAAAGAGTTTTGGTACATAAACATCGATATACATAAATATCATAATATAAAATCCGACCGCAAATGATGTAGATTTGACAAAAAAAAAAACAATACTTTAGACTCAGAGGTATAAGGCGAACTTTTTTTCTGGTGCGGTCTTATATACGTACATAGATTATGAATATACATACTTTCACTGTTTTCTGATTTAACTAATTGATTTTATGAAAATTTTTTATTTCCTACGTTGTTCTTGATTGCTCTACTTTTAACCAATTTCGCGATAAATGAATTGAAAAAAGAAAAAATTAATTCATATTTAAGTCAACGATTGGATGCAATCAAGCGACACAGCTAATTCTGCCATTCGTCCTGTCAGCTTGCTGCTGTGTCCGAATAAAACTATTCATAATAAAATCAATTTTCAATCAATCAGCCAGCGGAAAGACTGACAAAAAATAACGGGAAACAAGTAAATTTACAACCAATAAAAATATGTAAATGTGACAGTTAAACAAAAAAAAAAAAACAATTAACCACTTTCGCTGCAAATGGGCTGCAGGAAAAATTTTATTTAATATGGAAACGTGCCTACAGTGTAAAAGGACTGGCAAACTATTTGATTTGACATTTAAGCGGGCATATCTATCTCGCTTCTGTTGGGCTGTTACAAACAATCTTCAAGTGAATATGGTTACTACACCTTAGTGCAGAAATACGCTGGAATATTTAACAGAGGCAATTTTTCGCCGTTGAGAGCATATACGTATATACCACTGCCTTCTATTAATTCGCCTTGGGCGGGGCCCAGCTATGAGAGGTCATTCTGGGCTTCCAAACTGCCGTAACTATAGAAAATGTTAATATAGCAATCCTTTAGCATTTTTGAACTCCAATTAGATCATTTTTCTATTTTGACTTTTCCATTTGATTTGAAATAAATTTTGTGAAAAAAACTCAACAAATATTTCATTCAGTTTCTACTGTAAGTTTTTTTTAGTATTTTTGCGACCCAATTTCACACAAAAAGCTTTGTCTAGTGTGAACAGTAGTTGCTTCACTCTGCTCCGCCTTGCTTCGCTCAGCACCGCCTGGCTTAACACATATGAAATGAGCCGACATTTTTTTGGAAGAAATGTTTCATAACAGAAAGCAAAAATTAAATGTTTGACCGTGTAAATAAATTTCTTTGAACTATCGTCCTTTTGTTAAACGTCACTTTTTGAATTCCTACCAAAGCAGCAGAGAGACACACTTAGGCCAACTTGACCCATTATGATGCCAGTATTTACGAGGTTTTATTCCTTTCCCTTAGTTTCCCATATGATTGAACACCCGTGTAACCTTAACGTATCGTTGATGGTCGCAGACGTCCACAGAGGTTCCAGGTCTGCTAAATATATTCATTAAAAATAACAAGTCGTGACGATTTTAGAGCGGAAAAGTGGCGTTTTACACTCTCCATCTTCTCCTCGTCCCTGCACGACAGAAATCGTTAGCGGGGTAACCCATTCGCATAGCATGCGCTCCCATTAGGCAATGCCTTGTATTTATACAGACAACTACGCTAATAATGGCACGATCGATCTGTATAAGAATTTTGGATCTTACTAAATATAAAGTCTATAAACAAGACAGATTCATACAAGGTGATAGCCGCAGACAAAAACAAAAAAAAAACTACGAGCACTAACAAATTATATTATTTCTTAACTTCGAGTAAGGAGACCTACACTTTCTCGGACGCATAAAAATTTTTATTAAAAGTTTTAATTCACCATTCGCATTCGCTCTCGTTTTCGCATTTTATTTTAGTAAGCTCAGAGTACTTTTCGCCATTTTTTTTTTATTTGCTTTCGACTATTTTACTGTTTTGCTCAATAGCGGACAAACTGAAATTCGTTGCTTAAATTGAATTTCGGCCGCGGGACACATTTCGGTTGAAGTACCCAAAAAAATAAAAATAAAAGTAAAAATGGGAAAACAGAACGGAAATAAAATGGGCATTTGGATTGCTCATACGCCATGGCGTCCCAACATTAAACTATTCATATTGTATGTGTGTGGATATACGAGTATCTACATATGTGGGCACATATGTATGTGTGTATGTATGTGTGTTGTAATGCATGATCCTCATGACTCTACTGAAATTCTGAATATTGCTTGTGTGTACTACATCCGTGTGGCCCGTAAATGGTAGTTAGCATTAAAATTTATGCAAAAGGTGTGAACGCTTCGTTTCGCATTCTGAATGTGCATGTGATGGTGTGTGTGTGTGTGTGTGTACGTGTTCCTTGTGCTTTTACTTCAACACCGACAGCACAAACGTTACACATACATACATACATTTTTAAAAGCCTTCGTACTCCTATAACTGCATTACAACGTTACGTGACATTTGTACACGTGTTTACATTTGCATTCAAGAGTGTGTGTGTGTGTGGGTGTTAGTGCTGTGTGAAGTGCCAACACTAATCCGTGATCCATCCACTGGTCAGTCGATTTTGCCATACTTTTGCAAAGTTTCGCACTACATTCCTGCTCAACTCAACTTTGTTTGCTACCTTTGCATTTTTTATTTGCTTTACAATACTTTTTTTTTCCCAAACTCCCCCGACATCATACAACTTTCAGTGTTACCATAAAAAATTCAAACTTTTCCAACAATAAAAATGAGCCGGAGGCACCTGCAGCATTCAATCTACAAACACGATGAACACGTCGCTCTGCCATCATTCCAATCATTTCTTTCTATGCGAAATTAGTCATATTTGCCTACAAGGGTTAAGGTATAATGGATATAAGCTCTCCGGCTTTATTTAGGATTGTTCAGGTTGGCTACCATTTTTGCATTCTAATTCGCCCTCAAACCCGCACATATAAAATATATCCACACATACAACGTGCATATGCAAGAGTACGAAAAATTTTGAAAAAAAAGACGAAAGCCATACATACATATTTACATGCATATATGTATGAGCTCGTGCGGAAAAAAAATATTCATCCTGTGTTTGCCTACATACTGACCATTTCGGCCTGGGCAATTTTTTCACTTTGCATGCCTGTTTATGTATATATATATATGGATGTATATACTTATGTAGATATGTGAAACAAAAGGTATATTGGACGGGTGCAACATTAACAGGAAATTTGAAGCAAAAAAGTGCAGAAGGGCAAGGTGACTCGGCAGCGGCGTTTGCTAGCATAACTTCAAACGTAAGTGTGTAAAAACTTTCGAAACGAAGCAATTTATATGCTGACGAATAGTTGTGAAACTCGGAGTAACATAAATATGCACAAACATGCATATGTATACTCACACACATGCTCACCGCATAAGTTAAGGCATGCAGTACAGACTGCCACGTGCAAAGTCATAAACTTTCTTCATTATTTTATTTTTTGAATAATTTTTACTGCAAATAGGCCGATTTTTGGAAAGTGTTGTCAGGTGTGATATGTAGTTTATTTGTGTGCTATTTGATACAGGGTGCTTCTTAGTTCACGTTTGAATATTCTATATGACCAAGGACATTTTTTTTTTATGTCCACCGAAGCCCTTTTCCAAAATTGTTTCAGAAAAAAGTATGGCGGATCCAATATGGCGGAAAATTGGAGAGTTTTTGGCAGTTATTTATTATGAATCTGACAATGAAGGATCCAAGATAGCGGAATTTTTTTTAATTTACTGAATTCGCCATACTGGATCTGCCATTTAGAATTTTAGATATTCAGGATAATGTTAACAAACAGCGATCCCTAAAAGCATCGTGCAACAAATTTCAAGTAAGTTAAATAATTTTTCACAACTTTCGTATCAAAAGCGTTTGTGTCTCGTCTATAAGAGATCGAATTTATAGCCGAAGTGCTACTTTATACTATGTACAGAAATAAGAAGTTATAAGTCCTCTCTTGTCTAGCAAAAGCGACACTCTATAAGCCTCTTCGGTAGGACTTTCTAAGCACGTTTGAGAACAAATAAATTCTGCGCAAGATCTCCAAATTCCTATTGAGGCGAACAGCAGAAATGACAGAAGGCTATCCGAAAATGTAATTAGATTCTAGATATGTAGATACTGTTCAACATTTCAACCTATTAAAGCACCCTGTACACTTTATTTACTGATTGGTTATTGCCACGTTTTACATATTGTCCATGCGTAGGTATTCAGCAGCTAGTCATAATACTCTAGCAAAATTTTCACATCATAATAAACGAAAAATATAGAAAAATAAACAAACTAAATAAGTAAAAATTTGAATTTAGTTATGTGTCCGGAAATGGGAAAACTTTTTCAATTTTTTTTCGCGCAACCTCTTGGAGTTTTTTAATAAATATTTGCGTTTATAAACACAGTGATGGAACAAATTAAAGCCACACCATATTTTGATATAAAACTATAGTTTACTCTTAAAAAAGAAACGCGTACATCCATCTTAAAAAAAAACTAACAAACTTTCGTAAAAATTTCGGATTTTTTAGATTAGATTTTCTAGAAAGATTCTACAGTTTTGTAGCCCATTTAATTCTAGTAGATTAAAGTATAAGTTTCAAATTGCTAAAAATTACCGTTGACTTTTTAGAATTTTTTTGTCGAAGATGTTACGGGTTTCATCCATATCAATATAAATGTGTATGGAAGCAGAAGGGAAAAAATATTCTAAAAAATTAACCGTAATTTTTAGCATTTTAAACTTGCACTTTATTCTACTAGAATTCAATGGGCTGCAAAACTGTAGTCAGAATCCTTCTAGGATAGCTCTGAATTATAACAAAAGATTGTTGAATTTTTATTTAATAGTGCAAAACTTGGATTTACACGTGTTTGGTTAAAGAATGAACTTTGTGGTGGTGCGGCAATAATTTGTTCAACCACTGTATATCGATGGCTGAGTGGAAGATCGACCTATCTCGGCAGCCAGTACGAAAACGCCCAATCTCAGAAAAATTTTCAACTACGCTCTATCTCAGAAAATCTTTCAAGAACGCCCTACTTTAGAATGAGAAATGATTGCATAAACTACTAGTTGCAATCTCACCATTCCCATAGGAACTAGTCCTTCGATAGTTTCAAAAAAGCGAATTTTCTGTAATGTTTGCATGAAAATAATCCGACAATATTTCTGCATTGCATTTTCGTTTTTTTTTCTGTTTTTAACTCTATTTCCTTGCGAAATTGCATTCCATGAATAGATATTTTCATTAAAAATTGTTATTTTTTTTGCACCTAACCTCCGGTAAGCCTTTTAATTTGGTGCGATGTCTATTATATTTACATGCATGCGCATAAAAATCGCACATGCACGAATATTAGTTTATTTACTCTCAATCTACATATTTTATTTCCTTGCATAAAATCAATTTGAATGCATTGATGATCCGCAGTTACCATGTTTTTGTTACATAAATGCCGGTATTTTTCACTTGAATTTCAAATTTACTCAACTGCGTGAACAAAAAGAAGAACAAAAAAAAAAAAAAAAAACAATTGAAAAATTCAAAATATGTAAATAAATACACACATGAGCAATCGCATAAAAAAGCCTCAAAACTCTGAAAGGCGCTTACATAAATTTACACATTGTCAGTTCGTTAGAGTTGTTATTATTTAACTGACAAAAACTATTCAATTTGTTATTTAAAATTTTTTATTTTTTTTTTATTTTATTGTTAATTTTTCTTTCAAAAGCACTTTATCATGGCACTGGAATTGCCGCTATGTGGAAAAACACACACACGCATATGTGCATATACATACATCTATCGAACATGAAATATTTGAGTACTAGATCGGGAAAAGTTATGACCGAATTCAGTGCAGAGAAAGCTAAATAAATTTTAATCTAGTACATAGTAATAATATAAAAAGATAAGTAATACTTATTTGGAAGAATTCTTATTTTTATGTAGAATTTAATGAAACATCCATAAAGAGTTTTCAAGTGATGCTCAACTTGACGGAGGTTTGACCGAAAAATGAGCAAATATGCCCAGAAAACTATAAATGCTAACACTCATGAGCAATAAATATTGCTACTTGTTTTCATTCTTTGTTTCTAAAATATACGTAGTATAGTTGCCACCAGTTTAAAGAGTCAATTTAATTTAATTATCCCACGTCTATGCCTACTATGGGCACTCGTATGCTGACTGTCATTGTTGTCGCATACGAAATCTTGTCGCAGAGAGATTTTTGTAAATGGGCATTTCACGCATACCATTTCAGTGTGAATATATTGTTTATATTTAGAAAAAAATTTTGCGAATATTTTCTTTCTTAGTTGTGAATGTCTACAGACGGTTATCACGGTTAGGGGGTTTAACAGAATGGCGATCATTGTTCAAATGTTCGGTGGAAAGTCCCTATAAGAAATCAAAGAGATGATTCTATTTTTTCACTTATTATGAATCCTTTTGGCGGGAGCTTTCCCCTAGTTCCCCTTCGTATCTCCGCGCTCAACCCATTACTGTTTAATGTTCATATAAGGTTGACAAATATTCAAGTAAATACTAACTAATTTGAATTTTATTTTATACGAAATTCATCACTTCCAAAACTTCAGTTTTCCCATTTCTAAATAAAGTTCTTCAGGTATGAATTTTTGGAATATAAGATTTTGCATTTTGAATTTTCAAAAACTTGTTTGAAATTTGTAATGAGCGAACTTAAGAACCTCTAAATACCAAATCTCATGGAAACTCAGTAATTTTTTTAATTCTTGGACGCCATATTGTACTCGTTATTGGATTTTTGAAAATTTACTTCAGCTTTGTTAAGACACATAATAATTTTTGGGTTGAAAATTTTTCAGTCATTGAGAATTTTCACAGCGGACCTTTAAGTGACTAGTCCACTACATATTCACGGTCTTAGCTTGGAGAATGAAGGAATTTTAAAGAAACACTTTATATATGAATAATCAGTTATAAGCTACAATGACCTGATCGTGACAATTTGGACTGTAAACTTTATTTCACCGTCCGAGAAAAGAGATGAAAATTTTATATTCATCGCTGTTTAAGTGGAGCTGCCTAAATGTATTGGTTTATATCTGAAAAGTATAGCTCATCATTAGCACCATGCTGTTACAACCGGGTGACAACAGAACACTCAACCTGGCTAAATGTTTGCTTTTACTAGGGCTGTTTTATTTTGCAAAGAGTGCTGAAAAAGTTTTACAATACAGTTTTTTTTTTAATCTTTTATAAAAAAAGTCCGACCATAATCAATGCCTTCCCCCATCCGCCGAAACCACTGCTTAAACCAGCAAATCATTTTACTGAATCAAATATCTAAGGTAAATAAAAATTTCATAAATAATAATTTCCAAAGTACCTTACTAAGACGACCTCGTTCACAATAGAGACATTTTCTTCCTTTACAACGTATTATAACAAGACGCCAGTATACCAATTTTCAGACGATTATCTCTAAAACTGAGGGACCAGTTTGCTTTCAAACAGATAGACAGACCGACATACCGCTGATATGGACATTCATAAGCTGAGCTCGTCATTTTAGTTAAATTTTTTTTGATGAGAATATCTCTTCTTCTTCTTACACTTAGAAACATTGGACACAAGTTTGAATACCATTTAATTTAAACATGTTAAAGTCTTGTATAAAAGTATCGCAAATTCTCTAAAATATCTACTATGTAGTATAAGCGTATGTGCAGTACTCAGCGCAATATTATTCCATCCATGCGTTCACAATAATCCAATAAAATTGAAGCGTTTCTTTTCTATTCAATTTTGGTTAGGAAGCATTACCTATAGTTTGTTTTTCCAATATATCGGTTTCAATTATACACATGTTATCGAAATACCAAAGTGTTTGGCAAAATACGAATTGCTTCGCAAACGAGCATCTCCCACATTTTTTGTTTTCAAATGTTGGTCAAATGAATTACCTTCTCTGATATTTTCTGCCTTATGGCCATTTTATTTGTTCACGCGTATGACTATAAACCTAATTCTTTGTTCGAATCCATTTAAATGTTAAAAGTATAAGCTTACATATTTCTTTTTCGCCATTCAACAATAAATAAATAAATATGCAAATGNATTTTCTTTCCTCAACGTTTAAGACATTGTGATTTAAATAATATCAACAAAATTTCTGTGAAAAACCGAAACCGGAACGAAACCGAAACCAAAACCGAAATAAATTTTGAAGAACGAAACCAAAACCGAAACCGAAACACTTGGCAAAACCGAAACCCAAACCGGAACGTTATTTTGAATCGGTTTCATTCCTTGGGAACGCCCCCTTTTGCAAATGTGTAAATATGTACATAGGTGCGTAAAGTGACTGTTTGACAGGTTGAAAAGCGTTTTTTGAATACATATTTGTTTCTTAGTATTTTTCAAAGCAGACCGTCAGCTCAAATGAAAGCTAAAATATACTTAAAAATGCGAGAATTAGCAGAAAATCCAAGTTAATACAGTTAGTGTATGAAATTTTATTTTTTATTTGTTTTAAGTATTTTGTCATACATTTTAGTATAAAATCTTCGATCCCTCGGTAACACTGAAGTTTACGAGGTCGTTTGCGCATAAAATATGCCTCGTAAATTTACGAGGGGCTCATAAGAAGAGCACCATACAAATTTTGACAGTTCTTTTACGAGGCTCTTACGAGGTTTAAGAGGATTTTATGCGTTGATGGGAAGACGCCTATCGTTTCAATCATTTACAGGGTTTTCATATAAATAAAATACAAATAAACAAGTATATAAAACAAAAACTTTAACAAATTCATAAATATAAAAATATGTATTTATGTACGATAAGTAAACACTTACACTGAAATGCAAAAGGTCATAACCAATAAAAAATTCAAAATTCACTTTTTGATTTATATGATGATGATGATCGAATTACAACTCCCCACATCGTTTTAGGAAAAAATAATAATAATTAGTCACGACTTTTCCCATTTCAGTTGCAATGTTGTTAGGTCATTTTACATTTCAGGTGACGATATTGCTTTGCAAAAACATTAAATTAGAAAGCTGGTTTGATTTTGAAAGCGTTCTACACTAGTTAGGTAGTTTCTCTACTCTGAAAAAAACTCGTTTGCACTCGTTGGAACTGAAGTAGCAACAATGCAAAAGCGTTTTAAAACGTATCTGTAAAAATTGAGCTACACGCCATACGTTCGTGCCAAGTAGATTTGGGCCGTGATCCAAAATTAAATTATATTTAGTATTCAAAAATTTAGTTCAATGGGAAGACCAAACATTGCGATGAACTAGTTCTTTAGTTCATTTAGTTCAAGAACTACCCAAGCCTACGCCGTAGTGTATTACTGAGACTTCAAAGTTTAACTTTCTCTTTAGGTGTGAAATAATTAATTATACAAGAGTAAATAGTAGGTTTCACTCTCAACTAGACATTCTTTAAATTGTACGGCATTCCAGTAGTTACATAGTTTAGTTTCGAAATGGAATTACCCTCAATTTTAATGTTACTTCGCAAGTCATACAAAATACTTAACAAAACAATTGGATTCACAGAACATTAACCAAACAACATAATTTTTAAATTTTCCCAATTTTTAATTCTAAGCATTTTTGCATCTGATTAATAAATATCGTCGTCATTCGAAAGTAGTGTCTACTTATTATCGAGTCATACGGATTACCTTATCCTTAAGTGTGTGCAATTAATTTTAGGCTTCAAAATAAAAGTTTCAAAAGTTTTAAATAAATTTCAAGAAATAAAAAAAAATTTATACCACTTAGCATCAAATTATAGATATTTTAAATATGTTCAACCCAAGCACTGTGCGTTGAGCCTCGAGGGCCGCTGGCTCTTTTTCCAGGGGTTGTGGCAAATTCGCTTTTTGTGCAGACAATCGCATCGCATCGGTTTGTGGCACAACAATATTCGGGCGCTGCATCCAGGCGCTCTTTTGAAGCGCAAAAAGTCGTTGCAGCGCCAGCGTCGATGTTGAAGGCTCCATTTCCCGCGCCTGGATCGTCGTGCCATCGGTGTTGTGTATGAATCCACCTACCCATTCACCATTTTTTGAGTACTCGTAAGTGATTTGCTCGTCACAGAGTAGATTTCGTGGTATCGGACTTAGGGAACCATACATAGTATGATGGTTCAACAGGAGTGGAGGCTCGCCAGCTTCTCCCTGCTCACTTTCCGAATCCGGTGGAAATTGAAAATAATCACTAAGGGGTAATAAGAATTCTTCTACACTGGAAATCGGATTAAAGCTGCTAATTTCGATGTTAATCCCAGCTGGTTTTAAGCGAGTTGAAGTCGTAGATTCTGCTGTCGTTGTTTGCGTTTCGCGCGCAGTACNGTGTTGTGTATGAATCCACCTACCCATTCACCATTTTTTGAGTACTCGTATGTGATTTGCTCGTCACAGAGTAGATTTCGTGGTATCGGACTTAGGGAACCATGCATAGTATGATGGTCCAACAGGAGTGGTGGTGGCTCGCCAGCTTCTCCCTGCTCACTTTCCGAATCCGGGGGAAATTGAAAATAATCACTAAGGGGTAATAAGAATTCTTCTACACTGGAAATCGGATTAAAGCTGCTAACTTCGATGTTGTTATTTTCAAGAGCATCGTTGTTGTATCGAGAATTAATCCCAGCTGGTTTTAGGCGAGTTGAAGTCGCAGATTCTGCTGTCGTTATTTGCCTTTCGCGCGCAGTAGTAGTAGTACTTGTCCATGGATTCCATATACTATTCTCTGTCTGGCACGGTGTATATTCACTTGTTTTTTCGCGCTCACTACCAGGTTTATTGCAAAAAGACGCCTTGCTTTCAATTTCAACGGGCGACGACTGTTCGCATGGTAATAGTTGTGTAGCCAAAGACATTCGTTGACGTATGCGCGGTGGGGATGTAGAGTTTATCTCCGTGGGGCTAGGCACTTGCAAGCGTGGTCTTCGCATTTTTCACTTACTTATTTCCAATAGAAGCAATGGTCAAAAGCTTGAATTTTTTCCTCACTGTTTACTTAATTTCGTCACAGCTGCGATTTGTTTTCGAACTCTCTCTTGTTTTTTTTTTCAGCCTTTTATTTTTGCTTTTCGCGCTTAAATTTAATTACATTTAATACATCATAACCGGTTTTATGTACACGGGTGAGTGTGTACATATCGCACACTAAGTGCAAAACAGCCACAACTCAAAAATCAGAAAACTTCAACTGAGCCAAAACACCTGCTGAGCATGCTGAAGCAGCAGCATTTACAACAAAAAAGACCAAAGTGTATTTTTCGGAAGGTGCCAAAGGAATACTACAGATATTTTTACAGTAATAACTGGGGTGGTATGCATTATCAATTAATATAGNTTTTCACTTACTTATTTCCAATAGAAGCAATGGTCAAAAGCTTGAATTTTCTCCTCACTGTTTACTTAATTTCATCACAGCTGCGATTTGTTTTCGAACTCTCTCTTGTTTTTTTTTTCAGCCTTCTATTTTTGCTTTTCGCGCTTAAATTTAATTACATTTAATACTTCATAACCGGTTTTATGTACACGGGTGAGTGTGTACATATCGCACACTAAGTGCAAAACAGCCACAACTCAGAAATCAGAAAACTTCAGCTGAGCCAAAACACCTGCTGAGCATGCTGAAGCAGCAGCATTTACAACAAAAAAGACCAAAGTGTATTTTTCGGAAAATGCCAAAGGACTATCTACACATATTTTTACAGTAATAATTAGTGGTATGCATTATCAATTAATATACGGCAAAGAGTCGATATTCGAAAGTTTTGAGTTGTGACTCTTTTGTATTTAGTGCCATATGTACGAGTATGTAGACACGATTAGTTACATATTTCATTTTAGTTCCTACATTTTCTCTTCCACTATTTTCCGTTCTTATGCTATGAAACCCAGCAGTGAGTTTGGTGGAAAGCAGTTAGTATAAGTACATGCAAATACTTTTATTTAGGTATCTACCCTAAAAACAAGTTCTTTGAGTCATAATTTTGTACTTGAGTGTTAACAAGAGAGAGAATTGAGTTCGGGCTTATACAAAAAATATAATCCAAAAGTGGCACTGAAGGTATTGGAGATAATCATCACTTTGCGCTCGGCGTATCATGTCACTAGGGATGGTAATTTAGACAGCCGACCATTTGGCTAGGGAGGGTTCAGACTGCGTATTATTTATTAGTATGAGAAGATACAAAACTAATTTGAGGAGATTCTCTAACGGTATGTTTGATGTTCATACCTACATATGTCATGTTTGAATATTTTTACATATGCTTTGAAATAGAAATAAATTCAATGCCTTACAGCTGGTATAATTCTGATCACAATCCAACTACTTAGTAACTAAATTGAANTTAGTATAAGTACATGCAAATACTTTTATTTAGGTATCTACCCTAAAAACGAGTTCTTTGAGTCATAATTTTGTACTTGAGTGTTAACAAGAGAGAGAATTGAGTTCGGGCTTATACATAATCTAATCCAAAAGTGGTACTGTCATTTATGTTGAAGTTATTGGAGATAATCATCACTTTGCGCTCGGCGTATCATGTCACTAGGGATGGTAATTAGACAGCAGACCATTTGGCTAGGGAGGGTTCAGACTGCGTATTATTTATTAGTATGAGAAGATACAAAACCAATTTGAGGAGATTCTCTAACGGTATGTTTGATGTTCATACCTACATATGTCATGTTTGATTACTTTTACATAAGCTTTGAAGTAGAAATAAATTCAATGCCTTACAGCTGGTATAATTCTGATCACCATCCAACTACTTAGTAACTAAATTGATGTTCTACACCGGCATTATCTTCTGATTATTGGGAGCTTTCACTGCAGGAATTGTATAAAGAATGACGAGTAGATGATGCACGTATGTACAGGTATGTACATACATATGTATGCTTTTTTCTATCAGTGATGGTATTTCAAAATCTCAAGTGTGTGGAATTTTGTCCAAAAATGTACCAATACGGTAATGGAAAATCCTAAAAGTAAAAACAAGCTCGAATACATAAAAAAAAAAGTGACAAGTAATTTTTAAGCAAAAATCAAAGCCGACTTTGATTGTTATATAAAAATTTAGGTGATCCATTTATCGGATCTAAACCAGATTAGTATGGGACCACTCTTGAGGTACCCCCTTTCTGATTAAAAATAAATCGGTTAACGTGGTCCAAAGTTATGCGGTAACATACATAAGAAAAACGAAATCAAAAATATTCCAACGAATTGATAACCTTTCTCGTGTTTGCGAAGTCGGCCAAAAACAAAGAACTAGAAGTAACTTCGTGTAGCTTCNTATGTACAGGTATGTACATACATATGTATGCTTTTTTCTATCAGTGATGGTATTTCAAAATCTCAAGCGTGTGGAATTTTGTCCAAAAATGTACCAATACGGTAATGGAAAATCCTAAAAGTAAAAACAAGCTCGAATACATAAAAAAAAAGTGACAAGTAATTTTTAAGCAAAAATCAAAGCCGACTTTGATTGTCATATAAAAATTTAGGTGATCCATTTATCGGATCTAAACCAGATTAGTATGGGACCACTCTTGAGGTACCTCCCTTCTGATGAAAAATTAATCGGTTAACGTGGTCCAAAGTTATGCGGTAACATACATAAGAAAAACGAAATCAAAAATATTCCAACGAATTGATAAGCTTTCTCGTGTTTGCGAAGTCGGCCAAAAACAAAGAACTAGAAGTAACTTCGTGTAGCTTGTGCGCTTTCTATACTAGTTTTGAAACAAATTTTCATTTCATAATAAAAACATACATTTTAAGTTAAAATTTTTAACTAAGTTCATTCAGTTTGTACATACGTATGTATATACCAGTGTGGCCAGGTTAGCCATTTTGATGATAGATTTAGCATTTATGGCATTTTATGCCGTAGCCTCAGAAATTTAGATCTGACTTCGTGAATTTTTTTTGGCCTTTTCTTACTTAAATTATTCATAATAAAATTCGAATCAGAACTATGAAAATAAGTACCTGAGCTTAATAAAAACTTTAATATTTCTCTAAACTGTATTTTTAGCAATTTGATTTCTTGGCATACTTCTTGTGTTCTCTGATGTAGAAAATTTTTGCATTTCTCTTACCCTAAACTGAACTTCTTTTTTCATATAAGTATTGAAGTTATGTTGCCGTTATTGGCCTGATAGAAGCTATTTTGTGTTTTGATGGGAATGATTTAAAAAATTATTTCCAAAAAATCGATTTTGTGAAGCTTATCGAGTTTTTAAGGATTTAATATACTCTCTTCTTATAAGCTTCAATTTTCATTGCGTACAACTTTTTCTAAACTTTTTTAAAAACGAATTTAGCTTCACTTTTTGCGATCATCTGCTCACACTGGTGCATACTAAATATTTTCTCAGTAGCTTATTTTCTTTTACATTATTATTTTATATTCATTACATATGTATGTATGTATCATTGGCACAATCCTTTATTAATGAACATGGCGAACGATTCCACCAGGACAAAGCCACTCTATGCAGAAGTAATATGATAGGAAGTCAAACCTCCACATGCTTGCTAACTATTGATGGACCTTGAAACGCGATAATAATGCGATCCACAAAAAAAATGTTTGAGGATTCCATTGCAGAACGCGCAAAGTGCTAAGCGACAAAAGACTGGCTAGTGATGAATCTGGGACATTGACTTTTTAATGTTGATTTGTTCATGAAATTATTTTATTTTTAAAATATCTAATCAACTCATCGACATGAGGTAGAATCCATCCGACGAATTGGATTTTCAATAATATTTCGGAAAACCAAAGTCCAAATTATATTTTAATTTATTTTTTATTTTTTTTGTTTTAAATTTTTTTTGACACTTCAGCAGTTTTTTAGTTCAGATAAAATTACTGTTGATTTTTTAGAATTTTTTTTTGAGATGTGTGTTGTGTTGCGTATTTTCTTCCATATAACATATGACCAAAATCTATTTTTATGTGGAAAAAAATGCGCAACACTCTTTACAAACAAAAAAAATCTAAAAAATATACTCTAAAATTGCATTGGCTACAAAACTGCATATCGAAAATTTTCTAAAGACTCCGAATAAAAAATGTGTAATTTTAATGAAAATTGTTTGAATATTTGTGATCTTAATATAAAGTGTGAAACTTTGGCTTACATAGTTTACGTTATAGAATTAACTATATTATCATAAAAATTAATAAAGAAAATTTTCATTGAAATATTTGTGAATATTATATTAGAACGAGGTGTATACTAACATTTGACACTGACTGTATATATACATATGTAGCTAATCTTACCTGCGCAATTTCGAAACGGCGTTGATACATTTATCATAGCTGTCAACTCTATCAATTGTATGATCATCATCGCCATCGTCGAATAAGCCTTCAAAGAATTCTATAAGAAAATATAAATTTTTCTTACATGTACATATGTATTTATACCACTTTTTTTCTCACTTTTAATAAGGAACACTAAGATGCACAATATAATATATAGTGCTTCCATGGCGAAAGTTGTTTTAAAAATGCACATTTTGATATTTTTGCAGTTTGCATGACTTCAAGCGCACTGATTTCATTTCTGATATTTCAGGTTTTCGCGACTTCTCCTTTTGTTCTATTTTCACGAACATACATATCAGGGATGGAAAAATAGGGAGCACTTTGCCTTTTCCCACACTTCTTACCTTACTCACCACTTTAGGTACCACCCGTCTATTTTGGCCTACCTCTAGACGAAAGTCGGAGAGTGTTATTTGTATTATGTTCTTAGTGCCAGTAAACGTTTTGGTAAACCAATTAATATTTTCAAATTTGGTAATTCAATGGGTAAAAAATGTAGAAGAAGTTTTCAAAAATTACCCCTGTTTGCTTTAAGGCACAGGCGAAGTCATATTTGAACGTCGAGTAGATATTGGAAATTATAATTTCTAAAACGAACCATAGCTTACGGTCTTTGAAATTCGGTCTGGGCTACCTTAAGGCCAATCATCGGTAGAAATAATCCGTAGAATAATGATTGAGTCAATTTGGTTGAAAAGCTCGCTGGTATTCTTGAATTTTCGATATGTAGTATGTTTTTCGTAAAGTAAGATTTATCTAAACTCTCCGGGATTTCCGATTTAAATACATACAATTTTCAATCGACCTCCATTCCATGATTTCAAACTCACGGAAAAACTTTTATGAGAACTTCACCTTTCCGGGGAAGAAACGAACCAGAAACTAAACTGTGTAAAATCAAAA
>NW_016169015.1:0-18204 GCF_001687245.7 Rhagoletis zephyria
GAATTGCTTGCTAGCTTCTCTTACTCCCCTTTTTATCTCAGTCTACTTCTAGGCAATATATAGTTTGTACCTTTCACACATACGTACACACATTACTCACACACATCTACAAATATCAGCTTCCTTGCAATTGAATTTCTCGAAACTAGCGCTTGAAATGCAAGTTTATTTACCTAAATATGATTTATTTATTTATAAGTCTGCACATACGCACACTCCCACATGCAGACATACACACGCATAGACACAGATCCTGCATTGCTAGCTGGCTTGTATAATTTTGCAACTCGGTATCAATTCAATTGAATTCAAATTTTCGAAAATCTCACATTTCCGTTCGTCTATTAGTTCCTCGCTCTCTCTCTCTCGCTCCCCTACTCTCTCGCACCCACCGTAGCCATCATGCATAGACATATCCTTGAATCCTTCGATTCAAATGCATGCCAACGCATATATTTTCCTATTTCTATTGCTTACCGTATGCTATAAATTCAAGCTATTATTGTCTCACACATAACTTGCTAATACTAATGTTGCTGTTCTTGTTGTTTTTATTATTACTATTTGGCATTGTTGTTATGATGATTTGTGTCTTACTTAATACAGCATCCTGTCATATATCCTTTGACAATGTGCTTTCAAGTGTTTTGCTTTCAAGTGTTGTTGCCTGCATTTAATCTCTGTGGCTCTTCCTTTTGCTTTGCTTCCCATATGCATAAATGCGCATGTGTGCATAGATTTAGGTTTTGCAAGTACATACATAAGTCGTTGTGTGTATTCGTGTGCGCGCTAGCAATTGCATTCAATTTTCCACAATTCCATTTCTCAAGTCTCAAACTTATTTGCCTTCCAATCTGATTGATTTAGCTTACCAATTGCAAATTGAAATTGGTGCAAGAATGCCCAGTAGGAAAATATGAGATACAATTTTATAAATACTACTCGTCTTTGGCAATTGCCCTTCTTGCGGGATAGGCCAATATACCCCAATAAAAGCATGGTTCCAGATGGGAAAGCTACTATTTTTGCCGATTCATGCAGCCTTGAAGGCAATAGGATCCAAAACAGTGCAATCGGGAATTATATGGAGATTTCGTCTCATTTTGGCATCACTGAGTCATATCAACGTCACTCTCAGCTGTGTGCCCGCATTTAGCAATATTGAAGGCAACGAGTTGGCAGATTCAATGACCAGGAATACGGCTCTGAGATGCTAATTAACGAGGCAGATAACTCTGTTCTACCATCGTTTTTTTTAACATGTTAGAAAAACATATGTGAAGACGCTATAACCATTAGCAATGCCATTTCGAATAAACAGGAAGACTATGGGACCTCAAGATTATTATGTGTAGGAAAAATACAGAAGATCTTCTGAAAAATGATATATCTGCAGTAAGAGTCCTTTTCGGTGTCATCGAGGCTCACTGAATTATTGCACCATCGCTCCACTAATGTTTCAACAAGGAGTCTCTGCAGAAGCTGCAATGTTGAAGACGAGGAGGAATCTAATGGCAACTTTCTGTATCATTGCCGGAGCCTATAGGCGAAACGTTTTAAGCACCTGGGATGAAGTTTTTTCAACAGTCTTGCGGGGATAGCGGAGGTGACACTCTTGGATCTCCATAATTTCTCTATGAATGGGAGCAGCGATTAGGTGAATGTGTCACTCACTCACACAGAGCATTCACAATGGACAACTATGTCTCCGAGTGAAAGTATGAAGCATTTAATACATGTTCTCCTTACCTAATATAACCATCTAGGTTTCGACGAAGGGCGTTCGGCTCTCATCGAAGCTAGATTTTCTGATATGCAATTCTTAAAAATTACTTTTCCTAGCTCTAGGTAAATATGTATGTCTTAGAGTTCTGCCTTCCAAAAAACTTCGAGCAGAGTTCAGATGAGAAGTGTAAGATCATCGAAAGTATCTAATCTACATCCGCATGTTTTCGGTACCAGTTTTTCTTCAGACAGTTATATTTTTAAAATTCTTACGCAGGTAACCTCTGAGACTGTTCTCACATTATTGAGTTCTGGGCGCGGTACTGAAAGGCTCACAATATTACTTAGGCTTCAATACAAAAGTAGAAGTTTCCCAATAACAGATAATTGAACCCGTTGTTACTATTTCGGGAAGAGTAGTAAAATATCCCCTCCATCATTGAGCTAAGCTAGAGTCTATGGACTTTGGCTTAGTAAAATAGAATAGAAGTACTTACCTTGCATTTAAAAGTCTTCGAGCCATTTTTGTATAAAATTCAAGATATCGATTTTAAAGATTAGAGAACCTTCGAAAACGGTGGCGAAGCCGAATTTTTACTGAGAGATCGTCCATGGAAAACCTTGAAAAATCTTCAAAAAAGTTTCCAGCTATAAGTGTCAAGCCTTTTAAGCTTTCTTTGCACTAAAAGCTCTTTCTCACCAACTCGTATCTCTACTCTTCGATTGTCTTAAGCAGTTAAGCCAAACATTTTGGACCGCTGAGCGAACGACTTCCATATCCGAATGTGAAATGAATGATATCTCGAATACCTTGGCTGGTGCTGTCTTTCCTTCCTTACACCATTGTAGGTTCATCGCTCAATGCTTAGTTCGGCAACCCTTTCCGCCCGCCAATACAACGCATTATTTGGTCATTCATTTGTCTGCTAGTCGATAAGACTTTGCGCTTCCGTCGATGCACCATTTGGTTCATTTACGCGGATATCCGTTGGCTTTTCTCACACTCGCCGTTGGTCATGCAGGCAGACAACAAACAGTAACAGTAACAACACTACTATCAACTGCACTTTAGCCTTTAATACAACTGTCTGTGAAGTTCCTTTCACTGCGCCTTGCGCCTATTTGCATTTGCAACAACACCGGCTGCTGCTAAGTGGCTATGCATTGTTCGCACTGCCTTACTGCACTCTACATGTGCATCCTGTGCCAGTATGTTGATTGCCTTCTACCATCACTTCGTGCTGCCTTTGCCTTTGTAACTGTTTGTTGCAAGTGTTATTGGTCTATTATTGATTTATGACACTTGTCTGAACAATTTCGAAAATCACAGATTACAGATTAGCTTCACCTTCGACTGGTCGCACACAAAGTGGCATCACTTTCCATATGTCCTGCGACTCACATGCACACACACACACACATATTGATAGCCCGGCAAACACATACAACTAAGAGATTTATTTGCAATTGCATTTGAGACAACAGAGTTGCAACAACAGTTACCAGTTGCCAGTTGCAAGCTGCCTATGCAATTGATTGTTGCAATTTTCAATTTTGAATTATGAGCAGCCATCAGCCATCGACCATCGCAAATACTTACAAACGCAGACACAGAGAATTGTAAGCGTATACATATGTGTGTGTGTAGAAGCAACTGCCGCTTTGCTTCGTTCAATACCATACTTGCCACTTCTTGTTGCACTTGCATTGCTTCCACCACTTACATACAGGCAGTTCTGCTATGCCTTCGCTACCTTCACGGCCTTTGGTGAGTGCAGCGCCTGGGGGTTAAGTGATTTATTGAATTGTTTGCCTGGATTTGCACTTCGACTGTCACCGATACTTTTTGACAGCTGTAGATTTGTGGCAGCCATTTGGTTGAATTGCATTAAATGCAAAGTACTCTGGTATTTAGATTACTAAGCTGCAGTTGCTGTCGTTTTAACTGCTGCATGCCAACGCATATTGGCAACAAATTGCCGTAATTGATTTGAAGTTGATTAATGACTGCATGCGATTTGAATAATTTGCATACGAAAATCAAAGAAATCATTTTGGAGTTGAAGTAGCGCAGTTAGCCTAAAAGTAGGCTTAACGAAAAATGTGCATTTAAAATGGAAAACAATTAAAGGCCACTTTGCTTTACCTTAAATTGGCGTAATCTTTTTTTAGGCGCAATGTGTGAAGCTTCGCACACAGTATTTTCGAAGCACCCTAGCCACGAGAATGACGAATAATCTCTGCGATGTGATTTAAGATGACGAAATTAACAGTGACATAGGTAATTTTTAAATTTTTAAATTGGTTTATGAACAGAATGCGAAACAGTCTCGATAAATGTATGACCCATTGTACTACGTAGCCCTTTCAATATTGCAATCTTATTATTTTCGAATTCGAAAGCAGCCGCAAGGCAAATTTTTAAGAATTTATCGCGAAGTCTAAAACACAGAAGAGGTGTATATCATCAAGGTAGGCAGAAAGGGACCAAAAGAGGGACCTAGAAATATAAAAAGTGCCTCTAAAATCTAAAGTGATGTCTTCTAAGAAGAAAGTATCAAATTGCATATACGTTCGCTTACAAAAAACGGTAGCACCTCTCAGCTCTCCAGAAAGTGATGAGTAAAATCTTTAACCAAGCAGAATGCATTGAAAAATGGAGTGAATACGCCCAAACTCCAACAACCTATAACAAAGTGAAAAGCGAAGCTAAAATAAACAGTTTTGGACAATGGTCCTCATTAGAGGCAGCCAGTTAGAGCCTTAGCTGAAGAAAAAGTTAAATGGCGTTAAAATTTCCACACCTGAGCTGCCTCAGAACGAAAACGAGATGCTCTGGCTCTTCTTACAATACATTTCCAGGAGCAGTGGCTCTGGTAGCAAAGTACAGCGACAGCAAACCGTCTTCACCTATTCTCCAATACGATGGATAATAGGTTCATTTAGCATTGAAAATTACGGTTTCTCCTCCACAAAGCACAGGATTTTATAAGCCCGTTGCCAGCCAGCTACAGCTAAGGAGAAATCTACAGACAATCCATATGCGGACGACGTATTATTAATGCTTAAGAAAATTTGGAATAAATCCTCTGTGACATCATTTAAATATTCTTTATTCTGACTAAAAGACAGCGACACACAGAGGGTCTGAATGAATATCAATTTGGCCAAAGCAGTAATCTTCCATTTATTCACCCTATAACGCTGAGAAAAGCAGACATAAAAGTTTGCTCTGAAGTGATCGGCGATGTTGCTGTATTCAAAGCTAAGATTCACATTCACCCAGTTTCACAAAGATAACACGGCAAAGAGCACAATCTTTGAGAAAGCGTTGAAAGCAGCAAATAGCCCTTCAACCAGAAAATTCTACAATACAACTTTCAGATACATACCCAAAGGTGGAAAAAACTGAAACTGGCGAAGACATAGAGGCTGGAATGTAAGATCCTAAAGCAATTATCTCCATTTCTATGTGCAAACAATAGAGCTTTACCAAATAAACTACGAGCACTTTAGACCGCTAATAACTGCGTACCAGAAGCAATATTGAATAACAAGCGCAGTCCTTTTGGCAAACTGGAACAACTTGTTATACCCTAACTTAACGGCGGCTTCGACATCAGATAGAAAACCTACTTCCAGCATACTAACACGCAATGGATATGCTCCTCTGTCTCCTCTTTCTTTCAGCAGATTCTACAGATTTTATGATCTGTGACAGACCGTTTAGAGGCACATAATCCTGCACACTATTGTAGCATTGTGTTTTGGTCCACGCCTTCTGTGCCCTCCGGATCATGGACAGGTCGAATTCATGTTTAATAACTTTGAGGCAAATCGGCACTTCATCTATCAGCATGGTTTCTGACAGCGCGCCTTCTTTGGTAAGCCTGCCAGCCTCCTCGTTGCCAGCGACGCTGATGGACCCCGGAACCCAGTACAAATCTACGTTACTATTTGTATGTAGCCAATCCAGAGCTACCCTGCACTCCGCCACACTTCTAGGAGAAGTTTTAAATAATAGTAGTGCTTTTATCGCAGCCTGACTGGCGATAAAAAGATTCACCTGCTTATTGCTGTTCAGCCTATACTGTGACGGTAAAACAAACATGCAAGCTGACCTATAGCATAAAGCCTAGTGGCAGTTTTTGACGCTATATTCTTGGCCGATAGGTCCGATGGCAAGAGATGCAACAAGGTATGAGGTGCTGCCGTTTGTAGGGTTCGAAATTTCAGACTTTGGTATCGATACTGAGTACTCATTCTGGCATCGAGCTCATGGTATCGATACTCTAAAAGTATCAGGGAAAAAGTATCGATACTACTCAGTATCGGACTCATTAAAATACGTTTTTGGGATACTAAAATTATTTTGTTCTTCAATCGTATATCTAGTTATTTCCTAAAATTAAAACAATAGACATTTAAAATATTTGATTTTTATTTCATTGCAGAACTTACTTCCACGTTAGAAGTAATTTAAACGTTAAATGTACACACATATTTACTTTCACGAATTTTAAATTTCATTAAGAATTTTTGGAAACTTTGTGGGTATGCATTTTTGTAGCCTATTCAATTTTGTATAATATTGTGCAAGTTTTAATTAAAAGTCAACGGTAGTAGGCTACACGGAAAGTTGAATAGGTTACAAAACTGCATACCTTAAAAGTTTCTAAAAATTCTGCATTTCCGTGAACTTTAAAGTAAAGTTTAACGTAAAGTTTTATGGCCTTATTCATTAAAAATAAAAAAGGTTTATAAACTGAAAAATGTATGAAAATGTCATTTTATTTAAGCTCTTTAAGCCTACTTTATTTTTTATCAATAAGGCCATTAAACTTTAACTTATTTGGTTTATGTTATGTAACAGACCACACGAAATTTCAGTTTATTTTAAGTGATGGACAAAATTGAATGATAGTAATCCATATAAGCAAAGAAACTTGGGTTGCTAATGGAAGACAAAATTTAAAAAGTGTGTTTTTTTTAAAAAGTATTCGATACTACGAGTACTTTGGAAAGTATCGAGTAAAATCACCAAATAAGGTATCGAGTATTAAAGTACTCATTTTTATACCCTCAGTATCGATACTTACTCAATATCGATAGTATCGTTCGAACCCTAGCCGTTTGTGTAGTTCTAAGTGTTCCTGTCATGCCCATCTTTGATAGTTTATATACAGTCTCTGTTCTCTTAAGAAATGCTTTATTTTCCATTTCCGTACATCAAACCAATACCCCGACTATCGCCGTGAAGGTCAGCTGATAAAGAGAAGGCGATAAGTGCCAGCCTTAACTGAAAACAAATGTAAATGTGAAATTAAATCGCGTATACAATACCATTGTGTAAAGGAATTTACTCTCTAGGGAAATATAACACAGTACAGCTGAACTAGATCCCGGACCGAAAATGCATCCAGGTTAACGAGGCTAACAGACTGGTAAGGGAAGCAGCAGTCGACCGGCCAATATGAGCGGAACCATCCCTACATATAGGTCAACATGCTATCAAGAATTGGTTAAAAGTAGAAAAGCGGCAACGGTCCGCCAAAGAACGTATAGGAATAGATGGAACTTTCACTCTCTCAGATGCAGTAGATGCAGGCATATTGATGACTCATTGCATCGACTTCAATTACACACAAACGCCTTAGGAATTAGTTCAGACTAACCTTGAAATTACAGCGATAGTAGCGACTCTGGCCTTCTCCTCGAATTGTGTGCCAACCAGTGTTAAAGAAAGTACCCTACTGAGGTGGATTTTAGTTTCCAAAGGTTAAACTCAATAGCCGTGTTTTATTTGTCCAGAAATTTAAGCTATTAGCTTATTTTGTATGGAGGACTTACCCAACATAATTATATCGGCTTATGAAAAGTTATCTTGGCTTGTATATTGAACAAGAGGCATTGCCATTCAGCATCAGAAATTTTCTCCTTCAGCCAATCAGAAAGAGGCAAAAACTTACTTTGACACTATTTGTAGTCAAACAACTGTCAAAATCAGAAGTGCAGTTTTTCCTGTACTGACCGCAGCAACGTTTTCTTTTTATATTCCTTCGTTTTATCCTTATTTTCTTTCATTCCAACCGATAGAAGGGTACTCTGCCGGCAACTTGTTGTGTTAACTAAAGCCTAGCTTGCAGATTAAAGCAGCTAATTATCGATGGTGCTACAACATTGGAGAACGTTGTGTCCTTCAGCTCTTAGGCCACAAATGATATAAAAGCTATAGCTAATTAGAATTCTGAAGTCCTGAAAAGCGCAGTGTGTAGTTCTAGTCCTAGAGCTTCTCAGGCGTCCACCACTTTTCAGAATGTCAGGACTTCATTCAGCTATAACTTTTATATAGTAACTTCAGCTCTGAAACTAATAACGCGCAAATAGTTTGGTGTGGAGTTCTACTCTTCTCCGGTACAGCGCCTCATAAGAAGCAGAAAAGACGCCTGACAAAATATCAAATGAGCTGCAGATGACAATTACTTTTGCATATGATTAATGAATTTACTTTACATGCATGCTCTTAGTTATAAATTAGAATTTATCAAATTCGAAATATGGCCGCAGGAGTGGAATCATAAATGTGCCTATCACGCGGGTGTGATATGCTATGCGTAGCACACCCATAAAAATGAAAAACCAAAAGCACAAATTAAGTTGAAAAATGAAAAATGTCAAAGGAAACATAAGCATTATTGGCTTACCGTAACAAAAAAAAAAGACTCTAAACGATAGCTTGCGGCAAAAGGGGTGGGTGTATGCAATGGCCCTTTAAAGCTATAGCCTTGCTAGCCGAAAAGCAGGCACGCAGGATAATTACCTGGTGTCACAATAATTGAGCGTTATGACACGCATCGTTGCTGTCATTGAAGCGTCATTTGCCTACTGAAAGAGGTATTAATGTGTGCATAGATGCTATATGTATGTGTGTAGTAGTAGTGGTAAATTAGTTAAGGATTAATTGTTAGCGCGCACGCATTACCTTTCAAATTCGAAAAAATTACACCTATTGTAGAAAAAACAATGAGCTAGTGACAAGCGCATGGAATGCGTAGTTTAAGTTCCCAATTACTGTTTGTGCCCTTTAGGAAATGCGAGCATTGCGCCATGCATGATGAAAAAATGCCGCAGAATAACAGAAATGAGGACCATCTTTGTTGGACGATCCATTTCTTTTTAATACACGATGTCATTATGAGGAAGTATTCCCTCTCGCTGATGGCAGAGAGTCTGGAAAAAATATTCCAAACAGCTATTCATAAAACGAACGGGGAATCCCTCCACAAAACTTCTTTTGCGAAATTTTTTCATTATTCAATTAATAACAGTTTACATGTACTACAATAGGGCGTCTAGAAAAAAAAGTTAGTTTCCCTTAATAGTAAAAAATATTATATCATGATCAAGTGGGTTTAACTGACCGGAAGTCCATTTTCTTAAACTAGACATACATGTTTTTAATACAAATTAGCATTCTGAGAATAAAAATACGTAACTTTTGTTTGAAACTTTTTTCTCGGAAGCGCCTTTTTTAACCTCTAACTGACCTTCGAACTTTTACTCGTCCTGGACTTTTATAATGGGCGAAAATGTTTTTTATTGAAAAACAAAAAATATGAATCACCAAGTCGGGGATGCCCTATTTTTTCGTACTATCACCGCACTAAGAAAAACATAGCATGGTTTTTTGAAACAGCGTATTTTTTGTTTTTTTTCATGTTACCAATTTGATATTTTTGGACAGAAATAGTATATTTTAAAAAAATTTAAACATAAGTTTGTTTCATCGATCACAGGATTCCAACATAGGACCAGCTACTGCAGAATATGGAAACAAATAAACAAATATGCAATGTTCGAATATAAAATAAATAAATAAAAATGTAAACAAAAAAATAAAAATAAATAAAAATTTAACAAAATGTTTTGTATTGATATTTTGTGTCCAAAAGTAGTAAGTTACAAGTTAGTTGACATGTAATGCCAAGGTATCCAAGTCAAAAGTAGTTAGCTTTTTTCTAACAAAATATACATAATAATATTTTTCACAGTGCGGCTTCCATCACTCAAAATTATTTTTTCATTATTTAGAAAAGAAGTTAAACAAAAACAAATTTGGAAGATTAATTTTGCAGCCACCTCAAAACCTTTGTAATAAATCTTGTCTCATGTTGTTATATTTTTCACTTCCTTCCTGAAGTAATGAAGATCTGAAAACTCGTGCGGCAAAATTACCGTTTTTGCTAAGTTGTCGCTAAGTTTTCTTAATATCTCGACAACTTTTATAGCCCAAATCTGTATCGGTGACAAACATTTTTTTAATGATAGATACTACCAAAAAAAGCCCACTAACCATATTTCTCTCAACACATGAATTGGTTGTAGTTATGTACATTATTTGGGTACAGTTACCAAATCATGCGTTGATAGAAATATTTTCAGCTCATATTTTTTCCGGGTGTAAATTTAATAACATTTAATTTGATATATCGTCTTGTTTATACCAATTAATGTGTTCGCTATATATTGCCAGCCAAATTTTCATTTTTAAAATTCAAATGCTTTGAATCAATTGCGCAGGCCAAAGATATGTTTTAAATTAATCTTTCAGAGCCAATTACTATTGGCTTAGGCCTTAGACAACACAATATGTAGTACTATTGCAATATGATGACATTCCTTTTATTTTCCCCCATAGAAAATCAACCCAGCCTATTATACATATTTACATTTTTTATTGTATTAAATATTAAAGTTTTTTAAAAACAATTTAAATTGAAAAATTTTTCGGAGTTTCCTCGAGAAGTGATAGGAAATATTTCCATTTTACTTCCAAGTATAGGCACTACTCATTTTCCAACGAGGTAGCGAACAAAGGTGACACATTCCGCAAGCCGCTACTTTGGTTTGGTTGGTGGTATTCATATTTTTCTAAATCATTTATTTTTACAATTTAAAGCAAGTAAACCATGCTTCCTATCGAAAAATTTAATATTAAAATCATTGACTTAACTGTCAGTTTCTTTTATCCTCATATTCGGCTTTGTTTACTTTTACTTCAGAAATGTCATCACCGTCTGAAACGCCCAAACTTATATTCTATCATTCTTGCCATTTTCCAACAGGGTCAGCTGCGTGTACGTGTATTTGTACACATATTTGGCATGCAGTATATTTGCCTTTTTAATCGGATTAAATTCATAATTATTGTTATTACTGTCATTTGTTTCCTTTTCTTTGGCTTCTATGCGTTGTAACTGTTGTTTTGTGTGCATGTTGCACGCCCACTGGACAGACGCACACACATACTGTCACTTTCACTTTCACTAAATTTGCGTGCGCTTTTCTATTAAGATAGCCTAATCTAAGTATCTACTTTTGAATAACGTTGATTTTTTCCACATTTATTTCATAATAATATTTCTAGAAGTTTTTGAACTATACACAGTCGCCTCGCTTGCTCTTCACTGCTCACTTTTCGCTTTTCACTTAATTTAATAATTTCTTTACATATCTTTTCCTTTACACTCCTCCATTGCACTCATCATTTTGAGTGTTGTCCTGTGCACTCATCAAATTATGTAATTAAAATTCCGCACCTTAATTTCGGCTATTTATTTTGATGGTGTTGATAAGCGTGTGGAATTATGAGTGGCTACTGTTTAGAAAAAATATGACCAGTTGTACTCATTACACGCACTCGCTTAATGCCAGGCATTGTGGTTATCCACGTGTCAGTAGTTAATTGAAAGCATAATTGATTGTTCAATGCATCGTGTAGGCGGAGAGGAATGCTTAGAATTTCAATAACAACTTAAAAGTTAGGCGCATACTAAGGAGACTAAAAGCAGAAATTTCTTTGGAGTGATTCATGAGTATGTTCGAGTACTCAGCACTAGCGCCGTGCAGAGAAGAGACAGATCGATGGATGAAGACAGGAGAGTTTCCTTCCTGCTGTAACCCTGAATTACCGTAGGACTTTATCTTTTTGGACTCTCATACCAAGAAGTGATATTTTCCTCTCGGTAGGCATCTCAAAAGTAGAGCTCACTCGACGAACAAAAGTCAACCTCTAAAAATATCTGCCCATGGGTTGGGATTACATTCAAATGAAAATTAAAGCCTTGAGAGGTGTACTACCAAATTGCTCTTTGCCGTCTACAAAAATGTATAAACCAAACTTTGATTCAATCACTCTTGGGGAGGCTGTGCTTGGATACTCTGATGTGGACAAATATCTGGAACTTACGCTAGACACTTAAGAGGCTTAGTTGAAACTCTCATCTTGGTAAAACTCTTTATAAAGCCACTATCACATGCGGCATTGTAGAAGACGTTTTGATACATGAAGTCTAAACTCAAAAGTGGCTACATCGCATAATCATCCATCCGAAAGTGTTGTATGCACCCAACGAATAGTAATATAAAATACTGTCAGATTGTTTCAATAAACTTCAAAGGTCGGCATGTCTGTCCATCCCTAGCGCACTGCGGTTCTGCAGGCATTTCCAGAATGAAGTCCTCCTAATAACAGCGGCCATCAATAAACTTCAAGTTAGACTTTCTAAACACAATTCTTAAATATAGAAGTTTTTTAAAGGTATTCTGAGAAAGGTACCAGAATTGGAAGTATGCGGACTCTCTGCATACAGGACCAGGGAGATCTACATACTTTGGCAACAGGTTTCTAGTAATCGTTCTAGAAGACAGCGCAACGGACCTTTGATCTTAGATATTTACGTAATTTGGCACACAGATGGTTCCAGGATGAAAAACAGAACAGGTGCTGATATTTATACACCTGGCACCAAACTCGCAATTTCAACCGGGCAAATGATCCGAAGTAAAGTAAATATTAGCAATCTTAAACAGCGCTATTCGAATATTCTTGGAGCTAATTAATTTCAGAAAGTTTAGCTTGCCTAAATATGCCAAATATATACGTTTCCTGAAGCTGTATACAATTCTGTTGGCCGAAATTGGCAAAGTTAGATCACATTTAAGATAAGGTGAAGGTTTTTAAGCGCTGAATATACTTCTTTTGGAATAATGTAATTTTTTGTCAAAATCAACAAATTAATAGCAAGCAAACTGGTGCTGAATATTTTTAAAATATTGCCGAGCTTTATAAAAAGATTGAAATACGTAAAAAAGCTTAGGGGTAGTAAAAAAAATCTTTTGTTTGGTGATGATTTAAATTTTTAAGGCGGTGAATGTAATTCAGCTGGAATAATTATAAGCTGTATATTTAAAGTACTGGCAAATTACAGCGCTGAAAGCAATTCAGCTTAAGTAACTGAAAGCTGTGTAATTAAAATAGCAGAAAATGGTAGCTGTAAATAATATAACCGCCGCTGAGTGCAATCCAGCGTCGAAAATGTTTTATTCTCGAATGCAATAATTATATATAGAACTTTTATAAAATTCATTTAACTAAAACTAATACAATTGAACTAAATGTAGAATATACAGGGAACAAAATATTTAAGTCTCTGAGTAGTTTTCGCAGCGCTGAATTCAATTCAAAACTGCATTCGTGGTGAAAAAAGAACTTTAGTTGGTTTACTATCCGAAACATTTGCTTTAATTATTTTAATAACAATAACAGAGATTGACGTAATATTCTGTTTTAACCGTTGCTGAATTGATTCAAATAATTACTTTGATCAGCTTTAATTAAGTAATCATTAGCAATTAACTACAAATTACATATGTCCATATGTATGCAAAAAACAGTTAAGTGGATGTGGATATAATTTTGTTAATTATAGTATTCAGCTTTTAAAAGTGTGCTCGAACTTGATGGTTTATTTATTTGAGCCAATATTGTAGAATGTGGCCTTTAATTTAAGCCACTGAATACGTTTCTGGGAAAAAATAAAACATTTTTTCCTTGGTTACACATTTTTAAAGCAGATAAATTACATTCAGCCACGGCTGAATCAAATTCAGCGCATAGAAAGCTCAGCTATCTCCTCATTTAAACGATATATGTATGTACGTAATTCAATAATTGCGAATAAATCAAAAATAAATTGTTAACAGAATAACATTTTTCACGTTTAAATCAAAGTTTGCACTCGAATGCATGAAAATTTACAGTTTGCAGGTATTTAACTAAATTTATTAAGGTACCGAAATACTTAGCCGCTGCTTGCTGCCGCAGTAGTTGTGGTAGCTGGTGCTGCTGTTGTTGAAGCTGGACGGCTATAGCCACGTGCGGAAATGCAATTGGCATGCGAAACACCAACAGCATTGCCAGCAAACGAAGGATCCGCTGAATTTAAAGCTGCCGATGGACTCAAAGCATGTGAGAGCTGTGAAGAAGCGAAATGGCGCAAGTAAGTAAGTAAATTTTTAGTATTATTTTTTTTCAACATTAAATAAAAACTGTATTCATTTGAAATACACTCAACACTCACCGCCAACTGCAAACTAGCGCAAATTAGCAAACACAAAATGACGGTACGGAACAACATTTCACTGTTTAAACAATTTGCTAACCTTTCCAATCCAAATATGTTAAACCAACTGCAGAAAAATTTACAATTCCAAGTGTAACCTTCGGCCGTTGTTCCACTTTTATAGCAAAATGATAACTTTGCCGCAATGATTTCCGATGTGATAAATCATAATTAAGTGCGAAAAACTAGTATCTAATTTCTAATTTTACGAAGTGGCAGTGAAGCGTAAATTTCATTGTCTAAAAAGGGATTTTTTGATTCTAACAAAAAAGTCATTTAAACATTTGTGTAAATGCAATTGCTGGCCAACCAAAAAACTTTACAGCTGAGTGCGTGTGTTAGTGTACATATGTATATGTTATATCATTTATGACTTCACTGTAGATGGGTGGAATCCAAAAATTCGCTAGAAACGATCAGCATTTATAGAGTAATTTAGAGTAATGATGATCTACAAAGTGCAATATAACTCAAATTTGTGAAAGGTCAGTTGTTTTTGCATTTTCAGTAATAAGTCACGCGCTGAATACAATTCAGCCAACAAATAAAGTAATTTTTAGTAATTATTTAGCTTTTACACACTAAGTATTGTAAGTTGGTAACCATAAATTTAGCGCTGAATGCAATTCAGCTAAAAAATTTGATAATTTCCGAATATTTGAGATACCAAAAGCAAGTATAATGGTGCTGAAGGCATTTAAGTAGCGGCTGTAATTCAGCTCTGACAATACTCGATTTCTTGGCGACAAAGTTAAATGAATTTAGGGAATTAAATAAAACAATTACCAATAGACTTAGTTGTAAAAATATGAATTTTTTTTTTTGTATAGTCTACAAACCCATCAATGTGGGCTGAATAGAATTGAGCAATTAAACACACACTACTTTTTTGTAGTTTACTGTTAAAAATCAGTCGTAGGGAAACGTAAAAAGTTCAGCGAAGTTGTAAAAGAATTATGGGACAGCGGTGAGTTTAACAATTCAATTATATTAGGCGTGTTTTTTTTTACACGCATGTACATCTACGCCTAACGTGTAAAAAAAAACAAGCATCGAAAATTTCCATTTAAAAAAAGTAATTTTGATTTTATCGATTCATAAGCACGCACGGAGCCGCTTACAGCTCCATATAAATTTTAAGCGCAGATACGTATTTATGCGTGTAAAAAAACACACCTATTATCTAAAAAAAACTCGCAGTTTTTCAGTTCTGACACAAAGTATAATGAAGTTGAATATGAGGGGACTTCACTCAGCTTTCAAAGATTTAATGAAATTCCAGAAAAACAGTAATCAGCAATGATAGCTGCTTGGTCATGAAAAATAGATTTTCATTTATGAAATTGCTTAATAGTCGCTGATATGTATATTAGATTTCCTAAGCCTCAACCCCTACCTCGATGCTACTATAGTCGAAGATATCACATATAAATTTAGGCCCCGATTGGAGTCGGTTAAGGCGTGTCGCGCTGGAGGGCAAAGTTCAGATTACTCTATGAAGATGTCATACAAATTGAATGCATACGTTCGTAGCAAGTCGGATTCAGTGATCGCATATTCGTAGATTTTACGAAAATCGGACTACGATGGTTTCAGCGATAGCACAGATTGTCACAACCCAGATTTTGAATAGGCAGAATAGCAAGTATATACTTTAACAGTGCATTCGATACCCACCTAAGTTCTTGCGGGAGGGATTCGAGTACAAAAAGTACTCAGTACTTAAAGAAAGTATCCAGTATTTACCCGTAGTTATTTGTATCGAAGCAACACTAGTGATATGTGTGACCGTGGTATTACCGATTGAGGGGGTGAGACTGAAAAAAAAATCTTTAATTTGATTTTTTAAGGGCCACCTTAATGTTAGTTCAACTAATGCATAGAAATGTTTTTTTTTTGGCATTTCTAATTATTTTTTCATGCTGATTTCAATTCAGCTTACAAAGCGATACTCTGGCATCGTACTTTTCACACAAAACAAAATCGGCTTACATCCCTAAGTCTAAAGAATTTCCCCAAGGCAATTTCGGAAAAGTTTGTTTGGGCAACTAGGGGCAGGTTATAATGAAATAAGAACTGAGATCTAGTGGGTAAGTGGTAGAAAAAAGATTCGAAATTGGATTCAAACCGAAATGCATAGTACGTACTTCCTTAGCAAAAGTTTTATAAATTTTAGGGAGCTTTAACTTACTGACATTAGGGTGCCCCGCTAGGTTTATAGGAACTAACACCTGGTGCATTCGAGAATTTTTGACTTAAATAAATATTAAAAGTTTCTTAGAAAGATTTTCAATGCATTTTTTAAGCTAACCTCAGTTTCGGCGAAAATAAAAAGTGCTTTAAATTGTAATTTTTATACATGAAGACATGAAAGTTAGCTGAATTACCGTACTTTTAAGTAACCTTTAATTTTTGTGATTTTTTAAACGAAAAAAATATACAATATAATAATTATAATAAAAGCGTTGTAGTTTTTGAGCATTTGAAAATTTCCAGCAGCTATAAATTAAAAAGTGAGCTGAATTACACTTACTCTGCATTAATATAATATTTTTTCCATTTTATATTTGGCTGAAGGTAGTTCTTTTGTGGTGAATTGTGTTAAAAAGTGCCAATATCTCAGGCATTAAATATTATATAAATATATTAAAAATATTAAAGTTATTCTTCAATTTTTTTTAGGCAGTTTTGTGTAGGAATCAAATAACTAATTGTGCTGAATTGATTTTAAATAAGGAAAAATAATTTCGTGAGTAGCATTACAGATTCAGAAGATAAATGAATGCTAAATATTATTTATAAAAGGATGATGGTAAATTTAGTAAATTAAAATGACTTTAAGTCGACCGAAATACGCTGAATTGACTTAATTTTTTTTTTTTATTCGCTTCATATCTCGCAAGGAAATAAAGCTTTGAGATCATTTCAGATGCAAATAAAATTTCGCAGACTTTGTTAAGCGATTGAAAGAAATTTTTTATGCTGAATTGGATTTGAAAAAATATTAACTTAAATGATATAAGTGTCTATGTATATATTTTTGTAGTACTAAATGTCTGCATTAATAAGAGCTGCATTTTCCACTACCCAAAATTGTTGTGAGCACCTACGCGCTAAATTCAGTGAAATCCACGCTGAATTATATTTTCAGCCTGTAGAATAAAAGCTGAACGTACTTATGTTATTAACAGGTAAATTATGTGATATCTCAAAACTTTTCTAGATCAGTTTAAACGCGTGTTTTCAGCCAATATTTTCAAAATCGAGCGTCTAGTAAGTGTTCAGAATAGCTTTTTATAAGCGCTGAATTGATGTTTTCAGTAGAAGGAGGTCTGCAGTAAACAGTCGAAACAGCCGTAGATATTTTATGTCTTTCGGCTATTTTCTCAAGAATATTTTTTTTTATACTTCATGCTTTTTTGTAAANTTTTCCGGCGCTGTTTGAGACCCAAATTTACCCACTCTAATAACCACTTTATATCAAACGAAGCGCATTTTTGACGCTGTGTTGGAATGTTTGAATATATTTGCTAGCATCTATGGTGTACATATGTATGTATTCATATATGAGTACCTGTGTATATACAAACATATGTTTGCGAGTGTGATCTTAAAAGGCACTACAGTGCCTGCCCAACTGTTAAGTTAGCTCAGTGCACTCGAAGCAGGTGTGCGAGAAGCCTTTTCAAAATATATATGTAAATACATACCAGGTATGTATGTAATCACTTTGTGTGTCTACCTACTTAAATATAAAAGTGAGGAAAAATTATTTTATAAAATAATGAGTACCACCAGTTTATGCACATTCATATCGCACATATGATTCCACTTAAATTTCTGTTTAGAAATTTATTTGTTCTCATATGTGAGCTCGTATTCCCCTACTTTCACACCACGCATGTTTTTCTTTGAATCGCTAAAATGAAAATCTCTCAAAAACATTGGATTCCTACAAAATGCATCACAGCGATAATAATTAATTTGCTACGAGCTCTTCTTTAGTCGTTGTGTC
>NW_016169016.1:0-5511 GCF_001687245.7 Rhagoletis zephyria
GACAGACAGGGACCTTTGACCTAACTACTTTATAATTTATTTTAGTAACACAAACTTATAACTTTAAATAAAAATCTGTTTATTCATTTTAAGTACAAATAACACAAAATTTAAATTACGATTTTTAATTTTTTTTATTTTAGTAACAAACAGAAGTACATATTTGTCCCCTAACCGTCTTTTTAGGTAGTTGTAGCACATCAATAAAGCAGGAATGCTTTTAAATAAAATTGTATGCATTTTTAATAAAAGTCACACAATACCAATTTATTTAGAAAATAATCTGGCAAAAGAAATATTGGCAATGAAATGTGAAAATCGGTCGAATGACCCCTGTCCGTCTTTCTAGTGTTTAGGTTGCGAAATCAGAATATGCAGCTCATAAATTGTTTGGATTTTCCTACTAAATTACGGTGAATGCCTAGCATAGCATATAAATGACTTGAAAATTTTTCCATACTATCAAGTTACTTTAATTACAAATGCAAGCATATTTGTAACTGCCATTGTGGTCACTGCTTGTGCATGGTATTAATGTATGTAAATAAAAGGAAAATGAAATGAGTAAAATTAGCAAATTTCTATAAGAGAAAATAATATTCTATACTAATGCAAAGATACGTATGTACATGTGCGATTGTGTTGAGGAAATGCAAATCTGCAAATATTACCCAGTGGAAGCTCAGATCTTTTTATTATTATTGTGAGTAAAAGGTGACTTATATGAGTATTAGATATAGAAATTTGATGAGATTATTAAATGCAGGTGTTACTTAGGCCGGTTAATTAGAGCCCTTTTTCTCTTGTAAGATAATTGAAAAAGTTTGCTTATTCTGGCATTAAAGTCTTATGTAGAAAAAAGCTCCCTTGCCAAATTTCTGGGTGGAAAGCTCTTTCGACAGAAAGCACTTTTATATCATTTCGCTTGCGCGAGGGATCCAAGGCTCCAGTCCTCGTGTGCCGGATTACTTTTTTTGGTCTCTCCTTTTTCTTTTTTAATTTTATTTTTTGAGTTTATTGCTCTAAAATGAAAAATATATATCGTTTCTAATTTTATATAATTTTTAAATACTTATAATATATTTTCTTCTTCTTTTACCTAACTTTTTGATTTTATTGTTTAAAAAAAGCTTGTGTTTTTATTTTTTAATTTAACTTAATGCATAGAAAAATATTTTATTATTCTGTTTTTAAATATTTTTTTTATTTATTTAAGTTTCCTTTTATTTCAAGATTCTGTAGTTTAAAAAAAAATATTTTTCTTCAATTTCATGAAATTATAAAAAAAATTAGTTTATCTATTTTTATGTGATTTTTGTTAAATTTTGAGATTATGTTTTTTAATTTTTGTTTATTTCATTTAATTTTCTGAGAGTTATTTTCTTTTTGAAATTCGATTTTGGGTTCTTTTACTTTTTAGGTTTTTACTGTTTTGAAAAGAAAAATATATTTATACCTTTCATGAGCATGAAATCGTATTATAACTTTGGTCCAATGTTTGTAAGTACCAGAACAAAAAGAGATAGACCCATTAAAATGTATACTTATATGATCAGAACGTCGAGCTGAGTTGATTTAACCATGTCCGTCTGTCCGTCTGTCCGTCTGTCTGTCTGTTTGTATGCAATCTAGTCTCTCAGTTTTCGAGATATCCGGATGAAATTTGGTAGCTGGGTGTATTTTTATAATATAATAATCATTTGTCGGAACCGGAAGAATCGGACCACTATAACATATAGCTCCCATACAACTGATTGTTCAGATATGAGATTTTTCATTATAACTTCTCCATTTATGCAGCTACGAACATGAAATTTTGCAGTACTTGCACCCATTATCAACAGACTACTTACAGTGAAAATTACAAAGATCGGGTCACTATAACCTATAGCCCCCATACAACTGATTGTTCAGATATAAAATTTTTCGTTATAACTCCTCCATTTATATCGCTAGGAACATGAACTTCCGCACTGTTTTCAATAATTATCAACAGAAAACTTACAGTGAAAATTAAAAAGATCGGTTAACTGTAACCTATAGCTCCCATACAACTGATTGTTCAGATATGAGATTTTTCGTTATAACTTCTCCATTTATGCAGCTACGAACATGAAATTTTGCAGTACTTGCACCCATTATCGACAGAAGACTTACAGTGAAAATACCAAAGATCGGGTCACTATAACCTAAAGACCCCATACAACTGATTGTTCAGATATGAGGTCTTTTATCATAACTCCTCCATTTATGCAGCTAGGAACATGAAATTTCGCACCACTTTCACTCATTATTTACAGAATACTTACAGTGAAAATAACAAGGATCGGATGACTACAACATATATCTTCCATACATCTGATTGTTCAGATATGGGATTTTACGGTAAAACTCCTTTATTTGAACAGCTAAAACCGATAAATTTCGTAAAATATTTTATAAATAATAATACAAAGTCTACTGAGAAAATCATCAAAATCTATGCTGTATAAGCTTTATCTCCTATAGCACTGATTGTTCAGATACCAGATTTTGCCATATATCTCCTTTATGTAGGAAACTAAACCCATATAAATTGTGTTACCGGTTTACATACCGATCACATAGCAGTGAAAATCACTTAGATTTGCGCCATATAAAGTATATCTTCCATAGCTCTGATTGTTTAGATGCGATTTTTTATATAAGTATGTAACTCCTCTATCGAATGCAGATGTATTCAAAAGCAGTAATCTGTCAAAGTAAAATTTGCAGATGTTCATGAAAGGTATGAAGCCTTCGGCATAGCCGAAGACAGCGCTGCTCTTACTTGTTTTTTTTTATTTAATTTAATTTTTAGGAACTTGTTTATTTTTCTTTTATTAAATAAAACAATATTTTTTTATTTAATTTGCCTTTACTGTTTAACGTATTTTTGATTTAATTTAATTTTTATAAAACTATTTAATTAACATTTTCTTTTTTACAGCCAATTTCACCAAAGCAATTTAAGTGAAAAGAAATTTTAATTTTTTGAATTTTATATGAGAATTGACAGAAAATAAAAAATGTTTCTCAACTTAAATGGCAGGTGAAACCGGCTATTAATGTAAGTCTTTTTTTTCCTTTTTGAATATTTTTGAACTTTCAATTAATTTTAATTATTTTTAATTATTTTTAACTATTTTTGCATTTCATTTAATTTAAAAAAACTGATTGGACAAAGACAAACAGAACAACGCTAAGGTCCCTCGTTAGCAGACAGTTAGACAGAGAAGAGCTTCCAATATAAGTAGTTGCCAGAACTGAAAATTTCTTACGAAAGATTACANGCTTCCAATATAAGTAGTTGCCAGAACTGAAAATTTCTTACGAAAGATTATTTTTGGAAAGACTGGGGCTTTGAAAGACAGTTACGTGAGCTGCCATTTTGGCTTTTTCCATAAACTTTTTTTACCTACTTAGTCTTCAAAATCAGTTATAGTACCATGCTCAGAAGATTTTGATATCAAGAGGCTTATTTTTATTTTTCTCTGCGTAGCAATGTCCTAAAATACATGCTTTGTAATAACTTTTGCAACTACTCAAAATAAATTTCCATTCAAGTCTGCCTTACTGACTTAGCAACTTCACTGACTTCAACAAAAGAATGGACAATATTATATACATACATACCTTCAATATCACCTGAGAATGACACTTAAGTATTTATTATTTTAATTACATTACACTTGCAAACACACCTATACGAGCACACCTGACAAATGCATCAGTTGCATCCACATGAGCGCGCATATGTACATATATCTACATATATACATATGCATGCAGTTTGAAGTACGTCTAGGCCAAAGTTTAAGTGCAAGCCGCCAGTAAAATAAAGTTATCGCTTTTAGTGTGTTGTTGTTGTCGCTAACAATGACTTAAAAATTTGTTTTTATTTGGTTTTATGCAACTTTATCAAAGGTACTAAGGACTAGCGTATGCAAACACTTGCACAGGCGCAAGTAAACAAAGATTACCCTATGCTTGTTGGCTTATATGATTCTGTAAATGTACTCCATNACAAAGATTACCCTATGCTTGTTGGCTTATATGATTCTGTAAATGTACTCCATATACTAAAGTCCAGCGCAAGTGTATTTTCCGCATTTCGTTCAATAAGTACTCCTTGCATTGTACTCTACTCCCAACACATTGTTACTCTTTTTCCGCATACATACACTGCTTGGCGTTGAGAGAGTAAATACTTGACGTACTTGCTATTACTCCACCAAAGTAGGTACTCTACTTTCTCTCATCGCGTACGAGAGATGTTTGCTGCTGCCAAAAGGGAGTAGCAAATCAACTCTATGTATACTTTTAGTACTGTAAGTACTTGCGTATTAAATTTTAATTCTGGGGTGGAATCGTCACAGTCGTGAACGAGCAACTCGTTATCTAAAAATGTGAATTTCGGATTATGACAGTCGTGAACGAGCAACATTTATCGAAATTTATCGAAATTCGGTATGATGACTGGACGTACTCGTTCGTTCTAAATGTCATTCGATCAGCAACTATCAATCGTAAGCGCGCTAAATTTAAGCAAATTTTTAAAATGTAAGCAATTTTCAAGGTAATGTAAATTTATTAACAATTTTAACATTTATTTTAATAAAGGACTACCTACAACAAGATGAATTCAACACAAAAGAATTTAATGGCCAATGCGCTGCTCCCCCATATTGGCAATTGATTGCTACAATTTTGTATGTGTGGTCACAAATCTTTGGAAGTATGCATACAAATAAATGTGTATTAGTTAAAAAATATTTAATATTTTATTTTATGAAAAACTTACTATCATAGTGTTAAGACTATGGAAGCCCTTCCTATTGAAGTACATATGTTCATTTAGGGTTGGCTTCTGCAAACCTATGTGTGTCCCATCTATACATCCGATAACTAAAATTATACAAAAAGGAACAGTCCAGCGCCTTCGTCTTGGTCTGCAGGCTGTATCGGAGATACAGCCGCTATATTCAAACGTAGAATACGTGGTATGGCTAAGAGCATATCCAAGTCAAAAACGAAATCACACACTAAGAAAAAAAGGGTTTTTCCAAAATTTTACAAATTTACATACTTCTAAGTGAAAAGAACTCAATGAGAATATAAGCGAAAGCCCTATTTTTATTTTTATTTTATACCATTGTTTTTTTCTACAGCTTACTGAGATTTAAAGATTTGAAATTTTGAACAGAAAAGATATTTATTGAAAAAACTTAATATAAAATTGTTTGAGCGCTTGAAAGAAATTTAATTCAAACTGAACATTTGAAAACACATTTACATGTTGTGGTTGTAGCTAAGGGCGCAGAGATACTTGTTACTATTTGTTAACTTTCGGGAAGACTCGGGTTTGCCTTTATCTTTACTCAACTTTGTTTTTGTGTTTATTTTTACCTTGGCCTTTATCCTTTTCTTTATCTATGTACGTCCTCACCTTTACTTTTATTCTTGGATTGGACTTTTTCTAAATGTTGTTTC
>NW_016169016.1:7694-12230 GCF_001687245.7 Rhagoletis zephyria
TATGTATCTATGCACATACGTATCTATGCACATACATACATATGTACTTAGGTGTGTATATCATAACTATATATGTATATATTTTAGTTGAAAGTACGTTTTGCTCGTCGCTCTCTTCATCGCTCCACTACATTCCTATCCATCGTTTTATTCAGATACCACAAATGTATGTTTTCTTCGAAAATACTCAAGTACTACCAGTAGAGTACTCTACTGTCAAATACCTTTTACTCGCAGTAGTTGCGGAAGGCAAAGTAAATACTCTACGCGTCTTGCTATTGATCGGTAGTTTACGTACGCTTGCAGAAACTGGTTTATGCTTACTCACACCTGACCCGAACAACGAGAGTAACGGAGGGAAAGTATTTGCGCGGCGATCGGATGTCTTGTTAGGCCGTTTAAATGGAATTGCGCAGGAGTTTACTATATACTATTACTAATGCATATGCATTTATGTACATATGTATGTATGTATGAAGGCACTACTTATACAAATACCAATAGCAGCAATGTAATTCGCATAATGTTCAGTCTTACATAAACATGTTATTGTGGTTATTTACTTTTGTATTTATTTTTTTTTTCTTGCAGCCTTAGCTGTATTTTAATCCTTTTATTTTCATAACTTGTTATAAAATGTAAACAAGATTAAGTAAAACTTTAGTGCTTAAAGTACGAACACGCAAGTGCATATGCACATAAGTGTATTGTTGCAAGGAATACAAAAACAAACAACAAAAAAACGAAAAGCATCGGAAGAGCAAAAGTAATAAAAATAGTGAGTAAATATCCACCACGTAGGCGTGTGGGAAAGGGGCCTGTAGGAAAATTTGCTAAAGCTGGTTTTGTAGTTTCTTTGTTGTCTGCATGGAAATAGAAGTTAGAAAGAGTTTCACACGACGATGTCCTAGAATGAGTCACTTGACCCATAACCCGTTGCTTTGTATTTTCTTTTCGAGCTTTTCAATCTGACTTCAGAGGGCTTATTCAGAAACAATTTTTTATCGACGTCTTTCTCATAGCGTAATCGATCATATTCCTCACTTTCGCATTTATAAGTTTTGTTGATATAAATAGTCATAAACACTTTCTCGTTTCGGAATGATTACACTGATGCACAAAACTGACCTTAATAAAATTTATATGAAATTGTTAAAAGGTTGTGACCAACTCTGTACAGTTTTCGGTTTTTCCGAAAAAAATCACGAACAACATTTCGAAAGCATGTGCATGCGGATTTTTAGATCGGATTAAGTTTTTCTTCAAACTGTTCATCAATAGGTCTCTAATTTGTGGCCCTACAAATTTCCCTCTTTTATTTTGGCATCGCTGATTTTTGGGAATTTCCGTTTTTTTTTTTACTACGACATTGACTTTTAACAGTTTATTATTTACATACAGACACTCTGGGCATATTCTTACGATGTGTAGAAACAACTATCACAAGAAATGCCGTTTTAATGTCAATAATAATTTAATGTTAATTGATCAGAAGCACACAGGGTGATTGAATAAAACTAAACGAAATCTAGTTGCTAGTTTGAGCTCGATTTTAGGCATTTAAGTTGACATCGCAAAGGGTGTCAACGCCATTTGCAAATTTCAGTAATAATTTCAGCTTTGCCTTTCCAACTTCTCGAATTGATAGGCTCCTTAGCATTTTAGTGCTCTAAGCTTTCACTGGTATCCCTCTGGCGACACTTCTCCCAGAGGGTACATCTACCTGCGGACTTGGCCCCATGGTTTTCCCCAATCAGAGCAATGGGCGGTAAACTGAGGATTTTTTCTATGTAAATCGGCCGTTTGAGTTGATCTCAACAATACCGCGATGCACAGTGCCACGAGGACCGGGAGTAGCTATTGACCTGAGGTGTAAAAATTTTTTTCGGCATTCGACCACACCAAAGCGCCATAGAGGAGTATTGGTCTGACTATTGCTGTGTAGCACCAAACCAATAGGGCAGGCGACAGACTATAACAGGGCACCTCTGGCTAAGATAGTAAAAAGTCTTTCGTAAGACGAATGCCAAGATAGTGCGAAAGATTTTTGTTATTCTAGCAGAAAAGTCTCAGCACAAAAGCCCTCTATTGTTATTGAGCTTTTTACCACAAAAACGTTTTTAGGAAAAATGGAAAAAGCAAGAAAAAAATCTGTCAAGTTTAAATAACGGCAAATCTGCACTTTATAGTAGTAGTTTGAATAAGGAAATGAATTAGCAACACGAATTTTCGGGGTATCCATAGCTCAGTGGTTAGAATTTGCTCATCGACGATGCGGGTTCGATCCCTGCTGAAGTCTAAAAAAAATCGATGAAGAGATGTGGTGATCTCCAAAATAGCAGCTATAACTCCTACCACTTAGACCATGTTGCTGCTTTTTGCATTTCTCCTAAAAAAAGCATAATGGTGGTAGAAAGCTCAATAACATTATTGAAATAAATGACAATGACATGGACAAATAAAAGCTCTCTCACACTGAGAGAAAAATCAACCAAAAGTTGGTTAATATTACCAAATTAAAACTTTAAAAGGAATCAACGTGATTTTTGGTTAATATTAACAATGCCTTGGTTGATATTCTCAACAATGATTTGGTAATATTAACCACAATTTTGTTTGCATTAACCAAACTATTGGTTGGCGATTTTTCGTTTGAATAAGTTTATGTTCTGCACTTCACAGATGCTTTTTCATAATTCGGAGATACAAAACAAAAGTTTTTATTATCATTTTGACATGTTGCCTCTGACGGGATTAGCAAATAACAGCAAGCATCTCTACATATTCAGCTACAGCCGCTTTATAAATGTGTCTTTAAATGTTAAACTTGAATCAATTTTCTTCGTCGTTTGCTTTGGCTCTGCACTTCACAGAGGCTTTTTCGTAATTAAGAAAATCCAAGACCAGAAAAAAATTAAAAATTATGTATCGCGCTGACGGCACTCGTACTGTTGGAAGTCAATAAATAACAGCAAGCACCTCTGCACGTTCACCCACTGCCACTCATACGAATTTGTTGTGAGATGTTCAACTTGAATTACATTTCTTACAACCGGCTTATTGACCATGAACAAATCAAACCATAACCTCGTTGAAAAACTCATTATGCTTTTGGCTCAGTGCATTCACCACTCGTGGTAAATAGCTATTTAGAGACAAAGGACTTGTATATCATTCAGCTCGCGTCGTTCCAACAGTCGCAAAGAGCGAGTGAACAAAGCAAAAGTTTTATTTACAATTCTTTCTTTTTAATTTCCATTAATTTTTAGAAACTTATTCTCTTTCCTTCCATATTTAATTATTTTTAATCTTAAGATTAAAAATTAATATTCTTTGAAATTCAGTTAAATTTTTGGAAACTTTCTTTTAAAATCTTTATATTTTATTATTTCATAACGAAAAATTAATTGGTCTAATTCCATTTAATTTTTAGAATCTTAAATGATGTTTGTTTTTTTAGTTTAATTTTTTAATTTTGTTTTACTAAAAGTTTTTAATATTATTTAACTTTTAAGTACCACTTTTTCAATTTTAATTTAACTTTTTTCTTTCTCTAATTTAGTTTTAAGATTTGGTTGTTAAAAAATGTTTGGTATTAGTTTCATTTAATTTTTAAAATTATATTTTATTTATTTTGGCCAGTTTTGATTATTATAAAGAAAATATATACCATATGTTTATAATTTAATTTATTTTTAAAGCATTTATTGCTTAAAGGCGAACAGCATAACAATAAGACCTCCTCGTTAGCAGATCTTTTAATAGGTCCTTCGAAAGACGGAAAAGAGCTTTCAAGATAATAGCCAGAATTGATATTTTTTTTACGAAATACTTTTGTCTATACTGGAGCTTACATAGTATATTAATTGTCCGATCTTGTCAATATTTTTCCTATGGGGTATTATTGAGGTTATCCCAGTTATACTTGTTCTAATTGTATGCATGTAGCATGCGGTAGGACAATATGGCAGGTGTTTATAAACTAACTCAAATAACTAGATACACTATACACTATAGTTACACTAGCTCGAATAATACTCGCAGTAGCTGCAACTGCAGCAACAATTGTAAATGTAATGCACACACACGTGCACATGCATGCAAACTTAAACTCCCACACGGACGAAAACAAAGCTCAAAAGCATACAATGCAACTCAGTATTTGAAGTTGGAGCATGCTACTAACCAAGTAAGGATAACAATGAACAGGAGGACGTCAACGTAGCATACGACAAAAGGGGTTTCACCTCGCACAGCTACAAAAGGATATAACAACTATCCAAATGCGTTGAAAGTTAGTTCTCCATAGATTCATTTATGTAGAACTGTAACGCATTTTTTTACGTTTTTTTTTTAGTTACAGCTTTGAACACAATAAAATTTGCTTACAATGGGATTTGTATTATTTTCCCAGCTGTCCTGCAGTGTTGGCCGCCGTCAGCATAGGCCAGCCATCCGCCACCATTTAGTCCCCCACCCACTTGGACTGAATGCATTTTGTATGCAGTTGCCAGACATTTTTTTGCACACTTTCTC
>NW_016169016.1:17602-18204 GCF_001687245.7 Rhagoletis zephyria
ACTCACATTCCCGCTGACACTCAACTTGGCAATGCACTTGCAACATGCAACATAGCGTTTGGTACTCGCACTCGCATATGTGAAGTGGTCATATGTTGCTTACCTGCAACAACAAATATTAGCAAAAATAAAAATAGAAATCGAAGAAATGTAATAAAAACAATGCAAAGCAATTGCTTCGTTAGCCGCACATGTGTGTATGAGCACTGCTTAGGCGGTTAAGTGGCAACTATAGCACGGTTACAGCTGCAACTTGCAACACCAATTGCGCTCCTACTCTAATTTTTGTGAGTGTGTTTGGCATTCAAGTTTATTTCGGTGTTTAAACTAATTTAAAATACCCGGCAAGCTAAAGTTTTGAAAGTAAGTAGTAGTCAAAATTCAATCAGCCAGTCAGTATACGAATTGCCTTTGGTCATCAAAGTACTCGTCACGGATGACTCTTTAAACGAGAATTTTTTTCTTCCGGACACTCATTAGAATAGTCAGATAACTTTTCTTCCTTCTAGCGTTCATGTCACGCTGAATGCAAATTTACATGATGCACGACTGGCTGACGCATCTTTAAATTTCGACTAGAACCCGATACTTTTCAAGTGCCG
>NW_016169017.1:0-5036 GCF_001687245.7 Rhagoletis zephyria
GCTTATATGTATGTACATACATACATTCATAGTATTATACGTATATATCCATGAATTAATATATTACAATGATTTTTTCCATTGATCTTTTTCAAGTACTAAATATAAAAATTTTTTAATGAAGTGTCACATTTTTCGTGTAATTATGATTCTCTATCCTATATTACACAAAATTTCATTATTAGCAATACTATTTTTTTACTATAATTTATCAATCGATCAAATATGAATATATTTCAATGATGTTAATCGTAAATCTTCTATACAAATACTATATAACTAATAGATGAAGAAAAATTTGTAAAATGCTTACAAAATATTGGTGTATGAATGAATTTTGCATGTTAAAATGTTGGTTGTTTTTATAAATTCGGCTAAAATCTTCAATAAACTTTAAATTAAGAACAATTGTTAGAAAAAAATAATTTGAGCTATTTGAATAGTAAATTATGCGCATTTTCAGAATTCGCTGAATTCCGGCGACGATCCAATTTAATAATGTTAAGAAGGGGATCATTAGCTTTCGTTTCGTTTAACTTTTGTTCCCTGAAAGAGATCATGAGGGTTGAGGTCTAATCTGAACGAATAACACTACTCAACAGCTTTTGATCAACTCTAACCACCAAGAATGACAAACAATTCTAACGTAGAATTTTATCTTGATTCCGAATATCATAATGGTTTCTCTGGGACAGACCTTAGATATCGGTGGAAATATGAAAAATCCCATAGTTGCGATACACTACATCACATAAGTTGCATCTAAAAGTTGTATTTGTCATCCTATCGGTTTTATATCTGGGAGAGATTTTTAAAGGGGACTCCAACAAAAGCTGTCTGCCTTCATAGCCATAAATCACACATGTGGTTTGGTGACTATAGAAAAAGATATGCAGAAAATTTAAGAAAAAGCTCGTTGTTTTACATAAAGTTTCAGATTCGAAATCAGAAAGCGTTCGGAACAAAAAAAGTTAGCCATCCTATGCTGAAGAGAAATCTATTACAAAAACGTTAAGCCTACTAACACAGCTATTGGATGAATTTTCGATTTTATAGAGCTAGTTTAATAAAAAGTCCATAACTGAAAATTTTCTTAGACTTTTGAATTTTGAGTAAAATTTTATAAAAATTGTTATAAATTTAATTTAATTTTTTTTATTAAAAAACAGCGTTTAACATTCTGCATTGTGCATTCTATACACACTTATGTAGAATTACAAACGATTATGTGATTTGATAGGCTCTAAGTTGGTTTAATAAAACAAGTAATTTTTAAGCAAGAAACAAAACCGACTTCAATTCTTAGATCCAATGATCGAATCTAAAACAGATTAGTATGGCACCACCTATGAGACAGTACCTTTCCGATGAAAAAAGAATTATCGAATTCGGTTGACGTGGTCCAAAGTTATGCGGTAACATACATAAAAACAAAAAAAAATTTCCGACGAACTGATAACCTCCTCCTCCTTTTTTGGAAGTCGGTTAAAAAATAAAAAAGCTGTGAAAGCTTGGCAGCAGCAAAATCCTCGACTACAAGAAATCATGTGCAATGCAGTGAAATGCTCAATAGGGGTATTCTCGTAGTCTTGCAAAACCCTGGCACGGTGCACGGATTGCACGATAAAAACCGGGTTTCCTATGGGACAGCTTTGAAAACCGCGCAATGTCTCACAAAATACAATACAAGAGAGATGAACACGGTGAAAGATTTAATGCTGGTGAATTAATCTAAAAATAAATAACAATATTGGGCGATTTTAGCGTGATTGCAAGTAGTGAGGAATGTGGCTAGCTTTAACTACTTTTTTGTATGTAGCTAATTATTGTCCTCGTTCCAAAATCCCTGAAATGTGTTCCTCAAGGTTTCTCTACTAAATAACAATGCACTTATTTATTTTATAAAATCATATTTTCAACTTTGATTTAATTCCAACTTATGGCATGGGAATGGATTAATTTTTCAATGATACCTTGGAAAGAAATATGTGTTGGGAATAAGTTGAGTTATTCCAATTTTCATGGCAGTTTTTTGTAGAATTCTTAGATCTAAACTTTTTCTGAACGTAAAACTTTGCAATTTACATTTTCTTCTGTAAAAAAAAAATCGATTTTTAGATACTGAAAATGTCGCGTTTAACCGCGAGTTGAACCAAAATATTTTGGTGGATGTCATGAAATAGATACAATTTTATAATTTCTGTGTTAACACCTATTTTTTATCTCTGTATTAAACTCAGCCATGTTAAGATGTTTCCTAAAAATCATGGTATCAAAAGTATAAAATCGAAAACACATCCAATGGTAGGCTTAAAACTTTTGTAATAGAATTCTCTTTAGGATAGGGTGGCTAACTTTGTTTCTGATTTCAATGCGGTCGAAACTGAAACTTTGTAAAAACCACGAATTTTTTCTTAAATTTTCTGCATATTTTTTCTATAGTGAGCAAACCACTTGTGTGATTTATGACTATGAAGACAAACAACTTTTGTTGGAGTCTGCTTTACAAATCCCTCTCAAATATAAAACCGATAGGATGACAAATAAAACTTTTCGATGCACATATGTGATGTAATGTGTCGCAACTATGGGTTTTTTCATATTTTCATCGATATCTCAGAAACTAAGTCTGAGCCAGGAAAACCATTAACATATTTGGAATCAGGATAAAGTTCTACGTTAGGAAAGTTTTATTTCATTCATGGTGATTTTTTTTTGTCGTGTACATAGTGTAATTTGTGATGTACATACGGTGGTCGAAAAAATTGTAGTCGCATCACATTGTTCATAGTTCATTCTTTAACAAAACCCGTGTAAATCAAAGTTTCCAACTTCATGCCATAATTAAAAAAAAATTCAACAAACTTTCTTAAAAATTTCCAGCTTTTATAATTCGATTCCTCAGAAAGATTCTGAGTATGCAATTTTGTAGCCCATTGAATTTTTTCGCCGAAGATCTTACGGTTTTCTTCGATATAAAAATAAATTGTATGTATCGTTATAAATTCAAAAAAAATCAACCGTAATTTTTAGCCATTTGAAACTTTATTATACCAGGATTCAATGGGCTACAAAACTGCATACTCATATTTCTATGAAATCAAATTTAAAACGGTCGAAATTTTTAACAAACTTTGTTGAATTTTATAATTATTGCACAAAGTTTGAAAAGATTTACACGGCTTTTGTTAAAGAATAAAAAATTATAAAAAAATAACCAATATTAAATGACAAAACTATATTCTAAAACTTATCAAAATGTGGTGCAGCTATAATTTTTTCGACCACTGTATGTATAAGAAACTTTTATTGCCCGTTTACTGTATGAACATTACATTAATCACAATTCAAAAAATATTTTTTTACTATCTGAAAAAAGTTGTATTCCAGCTTGTGGACGTTACTAATGTTTTAGTTTAAAATGTCTAACAGCAAAAGTTTATTTCAATTTTTTCAACCAATTTAAGTTTTAATCAAAACTAGTGGTTGGCAAAAAGGGGATCAAGTTTTAGTCAAACAATTGTTTCTAATATTGCTATTCAATGATGTCCCTTAATTATTTTGTATGATATTAGAACTCATTCTTGTTATCATTGTAAACAAATTAGTAAGCATTTCGTTATTCATATTAATTTGTACAGAAATGTGAATTTGAGTAAAACTTATAAAATAATTCTTGAATTCTTTCTAAACAAGTATGTTATGTTGCGAAATTCACCAGCGAATATTTCAAGTTAAATAAATCCAAGAATTTTCCTCCTGTGTCTGTATTAATTGTATTACATAATATTTACGTACTACATATCGTCGGTGATATTGCAAAACGGTCTATGTCTATTACTACCTTAGACACTTAAATGGTCTCTTACATCCTAATAAACGAATGACAAAACTGTCTACCTTTGACTGATGAAGATGAACGGTTGCCAGAAGCGATCATATACAGATTACAGATCAATTAAGCACCAGAGGTAATAAGTGACACAGAACGTTTTGCAGTATCACTGACGATATTCGTTACCTTAATAGGGAAAGGCTTTATCTCACATCGTCGCTAAAATATAAAAAGCCGTAACCAACTAAAAATCTAAAATTCTCTTTTTGATTGATTACGATGCATTTCATTGAATTACATATAAGTCTCCTCATCGTTGTTTGCAGTAATAATTTAGATAGGTACAGCTTTTTTGCATTTCAGCGATGATGTGAGATAAAGGCCTTTCATTATTAAGGTAACGGTATTGAAATTGTTTTAAATATTTTTGCATTAAGTATACAAATATATTTACAGCAGATATTTAATCGTTGAAATATTCACTAAAATTTTAAATCTAACTTACTTTTTATTTTAGAGTAGGCAATATTTCTTTAATCCTATTGGCTCGTCAAAATGTTTTTAAACAGAAATATGTACGTATATTGTTGCAGGCATTTAAAAAAAATGCCACTTGTAAGGGGTGAAATCTGTAACTAAAATATGGTAATCGCGATCGATTTAGCTCGTTTTGACATTTTATTGACTTGACGGCGGGCTACTTCCTCCGGAAGTTATAGAAATAAGACGAAAATTATTGTAATTTGTTAAAAAAAAAAATAGTCACAATATTCATATTGCTTGGCGAAAAAAGAAGGGAGCATGGAAAAAAAAAATTTAAGTAATTCTGCAACATTTCGCTCCTTAGCACAAAGAATGTCATGGTTCAAAAACATATTTTTAAATTAAGTGTGTAGAAAATATTCACGACCTTCTTTAATGTTAATTGTGTAACATAACGATATCTTGCACTTTTTGCAACTTTGGATACTCTATTCCAATACGCCTGGCAACTTTTACTAAAAAAAAATCCTATTTGAGGTTAACTAAATTAAGTTTTGGGATTTTCAGTTTTATTATTTGGTTATTATTTGAATGAGAAACAACTGACTGAAAATTTGTATCCCTGAAAACTTTAATATATGACACTCTCGCAGCTAAAGAGCGATATTATTTCACAAACATACGTATGTATATACATTTACAAACATTTGTAGGTGTA
>NW_016169017.1:9304-11675 GCF_001687245.7 Rhagoletis zephyria
TATTAAGTTATTATTTTTGTGGTTGTTATTGACTTTCAAGGGAATTAAAGTTTATTTTGATCCTGTTTGCTTACTGCTGTCAGTTTTTTTAATTATGTAAACATTGTCTCGGTTGCAAAAGAATTGGCCTTTCGTCTTTTCAGTAAAAGTATTTATGCAATGGCAAGTACCTACATACATATGCAATTCTGAGCTGTACTATGTATATATACATATGTACATACATACATATTTTACGTCGATGAATAGGTTAACGTACCATGAAGCCGAATCCACATTTATAGTTAAAACTTACTAAAGAAAACTAAAAAAACCGAAATGTAAATTCGTATCTACAATGTAGAGGTACAAGCATACATGTGTTCAATACCTTTGTAAATATACATATGTATGTACATATGTGCACTTACAATACAGTATCAACGAAGTGCGTCAAAAATTTCAATAAGTGCTTAATTTCTATGCAAATCGCTAAAAGTTCAATCAGAAGTGAACCGTACTAACACTGTATGTATGTATGTATGTATTTACATTAGCCTAGGTTGATCGTCATACAAAAGAAAAATGTTCGCATTTACTCCCCTAGTTTAAAAGCTTGCTTTGAGAGGATTTTAGGGTCACACAAATTTTCGTCCTTGGCGACTCCTAAAAACAGCCAAAATCGAGATTTCTTTCTAACTTTTTCTTTTATGACTCGATTTCAAAGTGTGATATATCGTTGAAAAGATGTTTTGTTGTTGTATTTGTTTGTTACGCTTCCAAAAAAGGCATCGCTTGCTAAAGTGTTTAATTTTATGAAATGTGGTGTAGAAACTGAGTTATTAGAATTTAGTAAGCTTTATTAGAAGGATGTATAGTACCAAAAAATATTTATGACCTAAAAATCCTCACAAAGTAAACTTTCAAAGTAGGAGGGGGAGGGGAGGTTTGTTGCAAACTTTTTCCGCGATCCCGTCTAATGTACATATTTATTTAGATGCATATGTACATATTAAGTATGTATGTATTTAGGTATAGATATATATACATATGCAGCTACTTTGTATGTATGTATGTAGGTAAATACTTATACATACATATGTCCCTGCAAAAATCGTTGGGACCATGTAGTCTATTTGTGGTATATTGGAGTATGTACTTACAAAAGTGCTCCTCTGCTGTAACGGGCCAACTTGTGTCTCTGCACCAACTTCCTGTTACCCGGTCACTTAACGAAATGAGATTAAAGTTGAGCATTTGAAAGCACATTTGCGTGTCTGGCTGTAGCTGGACGTGTAGAGATGTTCGCTGTTATTTGTTAGCTCCCAGCAGGTTTGGGTTCGAATGCCATCAGAGGCAAAATGTAATTTTTTATTTTTATTTTTGTTTTGGCTTTTTATTAATTGCGAAAAAACATCTGTGAAGTGAAGAACAAAAGCGCTTACAAACGAAAAAATATATCAACAACAACGCCATTGTTAATATGTTGGAGTAGTTTTGTGCTACTCTGATGTAATGCAGAGCAGGAGTATATGGTCCTGCCCTAAGGCTTCGCAATGTTAATTGGAGCACATTTTTTATATGAATTGTGGTTAATTTTGGAGTACTCCTTGACCCTTAGGGAGTACTCTTTACATGCTTGCATGGAGCAGTAGCAATTTTTGCAGGGGTTCATTTGTATATGAATGTATTGTTTTAGGCACTCCGCACATTACGCGCCTTATCATAGTAGAGTAATCGTTTTTCATCATGCCGAAACGAATACCTGACGGCTCGAAGTCTGAGCACTTGCGCGCCTTGCATAAGTCCCAGCTAATAAACACAGACATTGCACTTTTCTGACCGTTCTTTGTCCATTACATATTTTCGCGCCTATTTTTGCACCTTTGATTCAATACCACTTGGACGAATTTGACTTGGACTTTGTTTTTTTTTTTGTACAACCTAAAATTTAAACAAATGATGATTTCTAAACGGCAAGCGCCCTTAAATGTTGAGCGCTTCGATTCATGCAGCTTTTATGATAAGGTGAAACATGGTTAGCAGTCGTAATGTAAAGAGTTCCTTGAAATATATGAGCTCGGCACGAAAGCTTCATTCATGTTGTAGTATGCCGAAACGATTACACTATTATGATTAGGGGCTTTGTGTGCGGAGTGCCTTCCTGTGCAAACAAATAAGGTAAGTAATATTAGTTTATTTTGGAACGAATTTCCGTCATCCCTTGTCAAGTTTGGTTTGCAGACAAACCGGTTTCGGCGTTGTGCCATCTTCAGTGTCATTTTTCGTTCTGTCTGGTTCGAGATTTGTCCCTAATTTATGTTCATTTATCTTAGGTAATGTGATTTTCGTCGATGATTAATTACTAGATATGCCATGGTGCCCATTTTTT
>NW_016169017.1:13541-18199 GCF_001687245.7 Rhagoletis zephyria
CAAGAATGATAGAATACAAGATTGCGCCAATCGAGCTGAGAGTAACTGGCCGTGACGTCAATAAATACCAGAATGAGAGAGCAATACGAACTCGACAAGAAAAAGAGGAAGCATCGAACAAAAGGCAGTATTGCCAAGTTTTGAATTTGAAAAAGCACCAAATATTTATTGGTGTATTTTATGGACTTTATATGCATACATAATTATATTGTAAGGATGCCGATTCAGATTAATAAAAATCAATGTTTCTTGCACGACGGTCGATTTCTTCTGGCTTGATTGAAGGTGCTGCCACATATTTTGTTGTCGCTTATGATTGTGCCATGATTTTATTTAAATTTTTGTGAAGTTGCTTACCACGCTTATGATTGCTATAAATTTTGCTTCCATTTTTTTAAGATTTTATAATTTGGTGTCTTCAAACTAAAAACAAAAGCAACAAAAACGAACCAAGCACCAAACTCAAAAATGTTCGCGTTTTGAATACCCACTAAATTTGGTGCGAAAAGCATTAAGTTGGCAACAGTGAATGTAAACAAGAGTATTTTATGACGTCAGCGATTGGGTGGATGCTGTCAAATCGACGATGAGAGGGTTAGCGGTCCGCGAATGGCGCGATCTTTATTTTCTGGATCGTGGGAAAGACTTAGTTTTCGATTTTAAAATGTTTACANCGGCCACCGCTATTTTTTGTTTCCTCCTTCTCCACTTTTCGTTGCGAACGTGACGTCATCACCCGCAGGAATGCGCCATCTTGTATTCTATCATTCTGGTACGTTTCTTCGCTATTATGCGAAAATGTCTTGTCGCTCTCTTTGTCGCGTCACTATGTTCTTTGCCTAAAGCGGAGATTAGACTAGGTTCACACAGAGAAACTTTTGTTGCTCATTTTCGGCAATTTCTCTTTTGGTGTTGCCCTTCGCATTCACACAGAGAAATTCTTTTTTATACACAATTGTTGTCAGCTATGAACGCCAAAGCTTTTATAGAACGATTTTCTAGTCGACGAAAAACGAAACAAAATCATTTTCTAGGTTTTATGTTTTTCTTTCACTATGATTATTCAACATTTTGCCTTCACAACATTCCAAAGTATCCATATAAACAAACATTTACATAAAATAATTAAAAAAATAGGATTTATAACTCAAAATGTCAATGTTGCCTATAAGCAACATCGGTTGTCAAAGGGTTAAGACCACTGTTCAGCAGTCAGCTGGGGAATTGCTGAATGCGATTTTTTGTGAAAGTCTGGATTGTATATAGAAAAGTAATTTGTCAGTTTTTCCAGATTGGCGATTTTAATCGTTTTTTTAAATTGAAGTTGGTAGTCCCAGAGCAGCTTTTAAAGTAATTAAAATTGATTTAAATGCATATATTTTTACTATCAAAAGGCCTTCTGGGGGTTTTTGGGTACGAGGAATCTGAATCTGCAATTCATTTTTACCAAAACAGCCGATGGGTGCGCTTAGGTGCAAAAGAAAAAACATGAAACATTAGGGCTGTTCAGAATGTTTTGGAAATGGTCTTGGATTTACAGTTGGAATTGCATTTGGAAATTTTCTGCTAGTTGCCATGGCAGACCCTAAAATCCTAGAAATGCATTTTGATGGTATTGATATTTGTATTTAAATTTTAAATTATTGGTTTCATCAATTCCCCAGAAAAAACCGAAAATATCGTACAGTGTAATTAAATATGTAGTTGTAAGAAATCATGTATTTCTAGGCAGTATATCGGCAGGTGAAATAAAAGAAAAAAGTGGGCGTTATCCTTTCTTAAAATGCAATGGGGGATCCATAACAAATCGTTAGTATTAGAAGATGATAAAATAAACCATTGGTTATTATTATTAGAAGTCTTCTGAAGTGAAACTGAGCTTTGCGATCGAAAAATATTGATTTTAACCCTTCTGCAGAGTTTGGAATTTACCCCTTCCGATAATGAATAGAAATTAGTAAATTTTAAGAAAAACCGATATTTCAACATGAATTCAGTTAATATTTTATTTATCACATGCAGACACTTTATTGGCAAGTACTGTATGCTTAGCTATTCAAAGTGGCTCTTAAATACTAAATAATAATTTGGCTCAAAATTACCCAAAAATACTGTGGATGTATGGAAAAACTAAGTCGCCTTCTAGAAAATAAAATAAAATAAAAAAACTATTTTATTTTTTGCAAACCGTAGCTGATTATGTTTTTAACGAATAGATAACGCCGCAGCTTCTTTATAATTGCCTAACTCTGGGTAATCTTGACCCAATCACCGCAGAAGGGTTAAAGAAATTCTATACCATTTCTACGAAAAAGTGTGTGTAGGGTGTTAGATCTTACCATTTTAAACTTTGTTTACCACCCTAAGGTACGTATATTTAAAATTTACAACTTTAAATTTATTCAAGAAGTAATTGAAACAAAAGGCAAATACGCTATACTAACTAAAAATTGTGATCAGTTTGAAAGTGGCGGCGCAGTAGACGACATCCAGTAGAATATTTTCAATTCTAATAGACGTTTCATATTTTTATTTAAAGAAATTTAAAGGTGCGTTGATCCTTCAAAGGACAACATACATACATAAGTACGTACATATGTGCATACAGTTATACATATTTGTGAATGCAGCTATCGATGAATTGGTATTGGAATTTTTCATATGTGAATAAATAACTTTTTGTTTTCTTTGTGATTTTAAAATTTTATAGAAAAACAAAATTACTATACTTCTTTTTCACTTCGAATTTGATTAGAGTGTTATAGTTCATTTCCACCAAGCCTTAACTGCTGTTTATGCCCATTGGAAAAGGAGACTACAACTCGAATGGGGTAATTGCACAGAGCTCGGACAAGCATAAGAAAGTAAAGAAGCAGAAGATGAGAAATAAACCTTTGTCGATCACCCCATATTAAAATTTTTGAAGGTGGAAATGGGCTATTAAATTACTATGTGATTTATAGCCCAAAGTTTTGTTTATTTGTCGCTGCATAGAAGTTAAAAATCCTGCAAAAACTTTATTTTTCAATAAGAAATTATTATTATTATTTTTTTTTTACATTTAACATCCAAAAATGTCAGACTTTCCAAATTTTGCACGAGTAGTCAAAGTTTTCTATTAAGTTATTATTTTTGTGGTTGTTATTGACTTTCAAGGGAATTAAAGTTTATTTTGATCCTGTTTGCTTACTGCTGTCAGTTTTTTTAATTATGTAAACATTGTCTCGGTTGCAAAAGAATTGGCCTTTCGTCTTTTCAGGAAAAGTATTTATGCAATGGCAAGTACCTACATACATATATATGCAATTCTGAGCTATACTATGTATATATACATATGTACATACATACATATTTTACGTCGATGAATAGGTTAATGTACCATGAAGTCGAATCAATCCACATTTATAGTTAAAACTTACTAAAGAAAACTAAAAAACCGAAATGTAAATTCGTATCTACAATGTAGAGGTACAAGCATACATGTGGTCAATACCTTTGTAAATATACATACGTATGTACATATGTGCACTTACAATACAGTATCAACGAAGTGCGTCAAAAATTTCAATAAGTGCTTAATTTCTATGCAAATCGCTAAAAGTTCAATCAGAAGTGAACCGTACTAACACTGTATGCATGTATGTAAGTATGTATTTACATTAGCCTAGGTTGATCGCCATACAAAAGAAAAATGTTCGCATTTACTCCCCTAGTTTAAAAGCTTGCTTTGAGAGGATTTTAGGGTCACACAAATTTTCGTCCTTGGCGACTCCTAAAAACAGCCAAAATCGGAATTTCTTCCTAACTTTTTCTTTTATGACTCGATTTCAAAGTGTGATATATCGTTGAAAAGATGTTTTTGTTGTTGTATTTGTTTGTTACGCTTCCAAAAAAGTAATCGCTTGCTAAAGTGTTTAATTTTATGAAATGTGATGTAGAAACTGAGTTATTAGAATTTAGTAAGCTTTATTAGAAGAATGTATAGTACCAAAAAATATGTATGACCTAAAAATCCTCACAAAGTAAACTTTCAAAGTAGGAGGGGGAGGGGAGGTTTGTTGCAAACTTTTTCCGCGATCTCGTCTAATGTACATATTTATTTAGATGCATATGTACATATTAAGTATGTATGTATTTAGGTATAGATATACATACATATGCAGCTACTTTGTATGTATGTAGGTAAATACTTATACTAACATATGTCCCTGCAAAAATCGTTGGGACCATGTAGTCTATTTGTGGTATATTGGAGTACTTTCAAAAGTGCTCCTCTGCTGTAACGGGCCAACTTCTGTCTCTGCACCAGCTTTAAGGAAATGTGATTAAAGTTGAGCATTTGAAAGCACATTTGCATGTCTGGCTGTAGCTGAACGTGTAGAGATGTTCGCTGTTATTTGTTAGCTGCAAGCAGGTTCGGGTTCGAATGCCATCAGAGGCAAAATGTAATTTTTAATTTTTATTTTTGTTTTGGCTTTTTACTAATTGCGAAAAAACATCTGTGAAGTGAAGAACAAAAGCGCTTACAAACGAAAAAATATATCAACAATGCATTGTTAAAATGTTGGAGTAGCAGCAGCAGAGCAGGAGTATATGGTCCTCCCCTAAGACATCGCAATGTTAATTGGAGCACATTTTTTATATGAATTGTGGTTAAT
>NW_016169018.1:0-18195 GCF_001687245.7 Rhagoletis zephyria
TTTTTAAAAAAAAGTTATCAAGCTCTTAAAAAATCACCCGTTACTAGTAGCAAGCTCAATACATGCACACATATGCTAATAGTTACGTACATTTTATTATATTTTTAAAACTGAATATGCATATCGCAACTTTGTTGCTGCTCTACACACTCAGTATAAGCCTGTCGCGTGTAACGAATATGTTTCGCTCGCTTAACTAGCTCATACATATGTATGTATGCATATATGTAGGTTTTGATTATGTAATTTCATCTTGCTGAAAATTCTCCGCATTGACATATTCAGCACTCATGTACATACATACATACATATTTCTTTCTTTGAGTGACAATCTTGAGTTTCAATGAAAATATTAAATGAGTCTCGCGGTGCTGAGAACAGTGTAGCCATCGTCATGATGGCCTACAGTGACTATTTATATGAACGCTTGACATTTTTTTGCAACCTAAAAATTGGACATAATCGGGCAGGTTCTGCAATTCACTTCCGAGTAAATTTCAACCAGTCACTGAATTCAAATTGAATAGGGTTGAAAATCGCTCAGAAGTGAATTGCAGAACTTGCCTGAATTTTTGAAAAATACAAAACAACTGGACACTGGACTGGACTGGTATGCACGAAACCAAAGAAACATTTTTTTTTTTTCAGTTTAAAAACTGGACATAATTTTCCGCCTTTTAAAAACTGGGCATACATTTTTAGTTAATTAAAATTAATTAAACTCTGGCCATACAGTTCAAGTCATTTAAATCTAGGCATAAAGTTTTGGTCAATTTGTGAAAACCGGCCGCTGAAAATTAGGTATTTAAAAACTGGACCTACATTTTTGTTAAGTTAAATCTCGGCATACATTTTCGGTCTTTATAAGATTGACATTTTTTTTTATATAAAAAACCAGGTGGTCCCCAAAAAATTCCGAAATGTCGCAATAAGATAACAATAAAATTTCGAAAGATTTCAAAAAAAAGCAAACATTATTGGTTTTTCTTGATCTCAATTTAGGTGTATGTAACGTCGACAACCTTTAAAACATACGAACTTCGACAGCTTAGTTTCAAATCCGAAAATTATTTTTATTTAGTCTTGGTTTTGCCTAATAAATTGTTTTTTTTTTTTTTTTAGAAAAGTTAGTGCAAGTAATAAGCTGCATCGAAACCTTTTCTAACTGATTCGAGCTATTTCTTCACGTTCAAGAAGTCTTCGCTTATTTTGTCCGGGTATAAAGACTCCATTCGTAGCGCAATTCAACTTGCATGGCCAGTGATTTCTCTAAGATGTAAATCTTAATAAAAGACGCCAGTTTATATTAATTGTATGCTTATTCGATCAAATAAACCTGCATTATATTCCCCTGCCATATTTTTTCCTTTTCAAAAGCTAAACTTTTTCCTGCCGATTGACCACCCCTGACTTTATTTAGCGAGTTTTACTCTCAAAGGCTATTTAGATATTTCATTATTATACAGTCAGGTCAGAGAATTCTGGAGAGGATCATATTTGCGCTCCGTTTCCCGTTCTTATACGCGGATATTTTCATCCCAATAGCCGCAACGACGAATCCTTCTAACCCTGTTGGGGTGTTTTCTTTCACACCAGAAGTTATTTTGCATAGTTTTTAAACAAAACGGCCTTCCTAGTATTTGACGTACAGCGCTCTCAGTAGGGCCGATGCGATTAGACGATTTTCTCTTCTCAATGACCTTGTATCATTTCTCGAAACAACAAAAAAAAATCCGATATTTTTCAAACCGATTTTTTCTTATTTTTTTTATATAAACTATAATATATATTATGAACTGTGTATTCATTCAACAGTAAAAACCAAAAGAATAAATTTTTTTATTTGATACAAAACTCGGGAAAACGCAAGAAATTTTTAATTTTTCAATGTTTTTATTTAATCATTTTCAATCATTTAACTTCAATTTTTAAGTTTTTATCTTATGGAGCTTTCTTTTCTACAAAAAATGTTGCCTTTTCATTGCCCTCTCCTTAGTATTTATGAGTAGAGGACACTGAGAAGGCAATACTTTTCTATCAAAACGAAAACGGCTTTAGTTTTGACAAGCATTTAGTATCGTCTTTATGTTTTATTTTCAACTAGTAATGGCTATCCAATTAATAATTAAAAATTTGCGATGTTCACTCATTACATTAAAACCTCAGCCTATTACGGTAATTGTCGACACCTCATATGTGTTGGAGGCGAAAAATGCTTACAAAATTCGTACTAATTGTTCACACATATATGTATTTGTTTACATTTGTTGTTGTCGTATGTCTTTTTTAATAATTCATGAGCACCAAAGAGTAAGCACAGCTGTAAATATTTTGCTTTTATGAAATATTTGCTCAATACCTCCACATACTATATACTGTTACTCCCAAAATTGAGCGTACGGCTATTTGCAATGTTTTACATGCAAAAAATTTTTTTTTGTTAATTTTGCATTAAAATTTGGCTTATATTTTAGCAAACTCCATTTAAATCCAAAAATGATACTTTTTAATACGAACTTCTAAACAGAATTCAGGTATGCAGTTTTACAGCCCATTAAATTTTAGTATAATAATGTGCAAATTTCGAAAAAAAAAATCGCGTTGATTTTTGAGAATTTTTTCTGAGTGTCCCACGCATTTTTTTCCATATACAAAATTTTCAGAATTTTTTTAATAAAAAAAGTGCGTAGGACAGCCAGAAAAAAAAATCTCAAAAATCAACGCAAATTCTTAGACTTTTCAAAGCCATATTTTAAAACAAAATTAACAAAAAAATTTTAGCATGTAAAACATTGCGAATATTAACAAAAAAAAACACCGTACGCCCAATTTTGGGAGTAACAGTATAAAAAAATAGATATGTATTTGTGGGCAGCAATTAAAAATATGCGGCAAGCAACGGAAATGTTGCCGCCATTTCCGGTTGTAGCAAATATTGAAATAAATATTTTTGTACGGCATCAAGGTGTAAATGTTTGTAAAACATCTCTGAAATAATCGAACAGGTGTACGCCATGACACATTTCGCAAAATATTTTGACCGGTTTGGGCTTCCATCCCATCTAAATACATACTCGTACATACCTTAAATCGAAAATAATTGGCTACACTTGATTATTGATTTTTTTTTTTTATTCTTTATTTCATTTCTTTTTTATTGCTCTTGGTTTCTTGTGTCGTTTGCCTGCATTCTGCCAATCATCAGTCAAAATCTTCAATGAATTTCACATGTGTTCGCGCAGAACAATTTAACAAAAAAAAAAAAAAACAAAAAAAAATATGGCAATATAGCAGGACCAACAGCAACATCATGTGCATATGTATGTATGTAGCTGCAGCTGCTGTCATCGATCTTATAACCATTACCTCATAACGGTTTTGTTGTATTCGTCATGTTTTTGTTGTCGTTGTAGCTGTAGTTGTCGATTTCATGCTCGATTGCCAGCGTTGATTGTAGCTGTCAGTTGTAGGTAGTACATCTGTTCGCTGAAAGCTGTAATTGGACAGCGCCGCCACAGAGTTTATTAATATTGATGCTCCACAGAGAGAAGTGTGCGGTGATTTTGTGTTTTGCAATGAAATTTCCAAAGCACAAAAATTCTGTTATATAGCACTTACATGATTGTTTCAAGGAAGATTAATGCTGTGACGTTGGTTTTGGCGTATAGCTTGCTTTTACACTATATGTACATACATACAAAAATATAAAAAGAAATCACAATTTGTTTTTCTTACCTGATGTACATACATACATATATAGGCAATTATTTACCCTTGTGCCCAGGATTGACCTCACTAATCAGGGACTTATATCCTTAATAATTTTCTGGAATGCATTTCATCCTAAATGGCTTCTTGGCGGTCAATTTAGGTATGAAAGTGTAATTTAACTCAACACTCCTTTTCCTTAATTCTTCATTTTGAATAGGTGAGGGAGATTGGGTTGGGCTATCACTTATAAAGGAGGTACCTTTGGATTAGAATTACACAGATTTTTTTTTTTAAGGACGAGCAAATCGAACAATATTTCTTCTTTCCTTGAAACAATTTTCTGTGCTCGGAATTCATGAGTCTAAAACGAAATCTTTTTTTCGTCATAACTATGATTCTGAGACTGATTTGGTGTCAAAAATTTCAAGTTATAAAAATTAACAAAGTTCTTGTAAAAGTAAATATTTATTAATAAGCAGAATTATAGAGAATATTTGATTTTAAGACTCAGAAAGCGTCATATTTCAGACTATAACTATTCTAACTATACTATTCCTAACATGGACTCGTATTGGCGCACTCTTCTATGAAGGGAATTATGCTCTTTTCTAACTCTTTTTGGAGCTCATAATGAGAGTTACAACTCAGAATTCTGTATATCTATAACAGAAACCACGTAAATGAAAGTTTTGAAGCTTGCACAAATTTCAAAAAAAATAATCGAACTTAAAAGATGGTCATAGTCATAGAAAATTTTCGGGAATGCGGTTTCGTAGCCCATTCAATTCTAGTATAATAAAGTGCAAGTCTCAAGTCTCTAAAAATTTCCATTGATTTTGTAGAATTTCTTTTTGGGGGGATCAAAATCTATTTTTATATTAAAAAAAAAAATAAAACGGCAACACCCTCCACAAAAAAAAAAAATCTAAAAAATTTAAGTTAATTTTTAGCGACTTGGAACTTGCACTTTATTAGACTAGTAGCCCAATTCTGTATCGGTGACAAACATTTTTTTACTGACGAATTTAAACATTTTCATATATTTTTCCGTAATAAATTGTGACAAGAATTTGCGGGTGATAGAGAATAGCGCCGTAGAATTGAATTTTCTAAATATTCTGATTCAAAAATTTAAGATTTTGATGACATTTTTTTTTTAAGTTTGATTCCGATAAATTTTAATTGAATTTGAATTATCTATATTATTACTTTTTCAAAATATTTATCGATACTGTTATCGAAATATCCATCAATATATGCTCGATAATCTTACCAGTCAAGCGGTGTCAATATAATGAAATCTACGTTTATACTGGAATAAAAAAAAAATCATAACAAAAAAGTCCTAACTATCTATGTACCTCTTCCAGCAAGAAATACCAAAATTTTTGGTAGTAGCATTTAAATTGTTAAAGCTAAAGATTTTAATCAAATTTTCGCTTGTTTTCATTAGTTGCGGTTACATACTCGTCCCATTATACTTATCGATAGTTTAATATTAAATTCTCGAATATATTTCTAATATAAGAAACGCCTTTTTTATTTCTCCACATATCTTTAAGCCAGCACGGCATTCTGCATGAGGTGACTTGAACTTATCTTTACTTCGTTTCTTTTTCGCAGCCACTTCCTTTAATTTACTTTTTGCTACTCGTTAGGCGCTCATTTGCCTTGATATTATACTACTTGTGTCCCTCCCCCCTTCTCCCTCAACATCAAATTTCTTGCCATTTTGCCGCCTTCATGCATTTCACCTACTATCCATCCGTATTCATGTCACGTATACGCCATGTCTACCACTCAGCTCCCATGTATGTGCTTGCTTGCTTGCATGTCCTATCTGTAGGAATAATTCGAGTTTCTCACACAAGCATGCATACTTATATAGTACTNCATCAAATTTCTTGCCATTTTGCCGCCTTCATGCATTTCACCTACTATCCGTATTCATGTCACGTATACGCCATGTCTACCACTCAGCTCCCGTGTATGTACTGCATACTTGCATGTCCTATCTGTAGGAATAATTCGAGTTGCTCACACAAGCATACATACTTACATAATAAATATTTGACCTTCATATTTATTTTTTTGCCATTCTTTCTCTACGACTTTCTAATTTGCTTGCAGTTCGTGTAGGTTTGGAGGCATTAGGTGACTAAACGCCGCTGTGAATGTGGAGTTATTGAAAATAGTCAGCTTTGCAAATAGTTAAGTATGGCAAAAATGGTGATAGATATTGCTGAAAATTATAAAAACCACAAACTTAAATAAATTAGCTTATATTAAAAAAATTGCAATTCCCAGCAAATTTTTTTTTTTGTTTTTACTTTTATTTTATTTTATGTCTTACTTCATTGGCATTTTTATGGCCACCAACCCACCATCTTCTATTCACATTTCGGTGCATTAGTCAGCAAAACTTGTTTTAAACTTTACTTATTTTGTACGCCCGTAGCTCCTATGTACTTTTCAATTCAAATTGCTGCGACTGACTATATGTACTCCTAATATTTGTGACTCATTTCTCCTACTAAATAGTTGGTGGTAGTATCGTAAACTTAACCGGATATTTGATGATTTCCGCTTTTTAACATGCTTCCGCTGCATTTCTTAGCCACCAGCCAAGGAGAAAACGTAACGCATTTCTCCGCACCGCGTACGTATGTAGCCCGACCTCTGCGTGGTCATTTTAAAATGTGCTGAGTTAATTTTTTGCTCGAGTTGAATGCTNTTTTTTTTTTGTTTTTACTTTTATTTTATTTTATGTCTTACTTCATTGGCATTTTTATGGCCACCAACCCACCATCTTCTATTCACATTTCGGTGCATTAGTCAGCAAAACTTGTTTTAAACTTTACTTATTTTGTACGCCCGTAGCTCCTATGTACTTTTCAATTCAAATTGCTGCGAATGACTATATGTACTCCTAATATTTGTGACTCATTTCTCCTACTAAATAGTTGCTGGTAGCATCGTAAACTTAACCGGATATTTGATGATTTCCGCTTTTTAACATGCTTCCGCTGCATTTCTTAGCCACCAGCCGAGGAGAAAACGTAATGTTCACTTTCGTCCTCTNATCGTAAACTTAACCGGATATTTGATGATTTCCGCTTTTTAACATGCTTCCGCTGCATTTCTTAGCCACCAGCCAAGGAGAAAACGTAACGCATTTCTCCGCACCGCGTACGTATGTAGCCCGACCTCTGCGTGGTCATTTTAAAATGTGCTGAGTTAATTTTTTGCTCGAGTTGAATGCTTACTGCCACTTGTCGGTAATGTTATGGAAGTAGTTACTCTCGAAAAGTGCACAATTACTCACTCGTAAGAGGTTGAGCAAATTTTCTACCTCTACTGCTCCCCTCGTCGTTTTTTGCATTTCATTTAACGGTGTTGCGTGTGTGTGGGGTAAGTTTAAAGAAATTTCTTTTATAGCCCTACCGTTGGGTGCTGATGCATAATAATTCGTGTTTTTTTCTTTATTTCTATTCGTGACTTTAGAAATGTTAAAATATGTGGTCAGGGAAATTTCGTGCCAGGTAATGTTGCATAGCCGAGCGTGGGATACTACGTGTTAGAGTAAATACAGTGCCGGCCATTTGAATCTCGCCCCTTTTTATCCTCAGTATTGACAGTTTTCCTTTTGTTTATTTAATATTCATTAATTAAAAAAAAAACATAGTATCGAGCCCTAACCGCCAAAATAACGTAAGCGAAATTTTTATCTAAATTTTCTTTTTTGATGCACAAATACATCTAGATGCTCTAGGAATATTTCTGCATCAAAAAGAAAATTTTGGAAGAAAAATCGCTTACGTTATTTTGGCGGTTAGGGCTCGGTATATTCAATAAGCAAAAACCATATAAATGCGATGCTCAGGCTTTATACAAAATTTATAGTAATTCAAGAAATTCTCATACAAAATTCCAATTTTAAAAAAATTTTATTTTTTTTATAAATTTTTTTATTATTTTTTTTTTTTAATGAGTAATGAATTTTTTCCATACGAGGTATGCTCGCATATTTTTTTTAATGAGGAAAAATTTATGCAATTTTTTATAAACTTTGAAACTTGCGCCGTACATATTATCTTCTATACATATAACAAAATTGTAACGGGCCGATGTCTGCACATTATAGATATTAACGAAAAATTGTTACGGGGGTCTTCATTCAAACTAAGCCAAATTAACAATTTTTAGAATTTATGTTGGTCTATTTGTCTCTATGGAAAATGGAACTTAAAATATAGAAAAACAAAATAGAGAGTTGCCACCTGTTTGAAAATTTCACTTTAAGTAAAATGATAAGATAAATTACTTATTGAAATATATGTGTAAAAAGAAAGAGGCTTAAGAAAGCTTAGAGCCAAAATTATATTTGTGGAAGGCTGCCACCTATTTGAAATTTTTAATTTATTATAATTGAAAAGATAAATAAAATATTGTAATAAGGGTATAAAACCAAAGAGGTTTAGGAAAGTTTACTGCCGAAAATATTTTTCAGGAGGGCTGCCACCTGTTTCTAAAAATAAAATAAATGAAATATTACAATACGGGTATCAAACTAAACAGGGTTATGAAACTATAGTGTGGGAAATATTTTTGAAGTGGGTTGCNTTGAATGCTTACTGCCACTTGTCGGTAATGTTATGGAAGTAGTTACTCTCTAAAAGTGCACAATTACTCACTCGTAAGAGGTAGAGCAAATTTTCTACCTCTACTGCTCCCCTCGTCGTTTTTTGCATTTCATTTAACGGTGTTGCGTGTGTGTGGGTTAAGTTTAAAGAAATTTCTTTTATAGCCCTACCGTTGGGTGCTGATGCATAATAATTCGTGGTTTTTTCTTTATTTTTATTCGTGACTTTAGAAATGTTAAAATATGTGGTTAAGGAAATTTCGTGCCAGGTAATGCTACATAGCCGAGCGCGGGGTACTACGTATTAGAATAAATACAGTGCCGGTCATTTGAATCCCGCCCCTTTTAATCCTCAGTATTGACAGTTTTCCTTTTGTTTATTTAATATTAATTAATTAAAAAAGAAAACCATGGTATCGAGCCCTAACCGCCAAAATAACGTAAGTGAAATTTTTATCTAAATTTTCTTTTTGATGCAGAAATGCATCTAGATCATCTAGGAATATTTCTGCATCAAAAAGAAAATTTTAAAAAAAAATTCGCTTACGTTATTTTGGCGGTTAGTGCTAGGTATATTCAATAAACAAAAACCATGCTCAGGCTATATACAAAATTTATAATAATTCAACAAATTCTCATACAAAATTTCAAACTTAAAAAAAAATTTAATTTATTTTTGTTTATGTTTTTGAAGGAGTTACATATTACATATTATCTCCTATACATATAACAAAATTGTAACGGGCCGATGTCTGTACAATATAGATATGAACGAATAATTGCTACGGGGGTCTTCATTCAAACTAAGCCAAATGAACCACTTTTAGAATTTATGTCGGTCTATTTGTCTCTATGGAAATTGAATACATTTTTCACCGATGTGTAGCTAGAGGTCTGACTTAAAATATAGAAAAACAAGATAGAGAGTTGCCACCTGTTTGAAAATTTCAGTTTAAGTAAATTGTTAAGATAAATTAGATATTAAAATATATCTGTCTAAAGAAAGAGGCTTAAGAAAGCTTAGAGTCGAAACAATTTTTATGGAAAGCTGCCACTTATTTGAAATTTTTAATTTATTATAATTGAAAAGATAAATAAAATATTGCAATAAGGGTGTTAAACCAAAGAAAAAGGAAAGTTTACTGCCGAAAATATTTTTCAGAAGGGCTGCCACCTGTTTCTAAAAATTTCATTAAATTAAATTAATAAAATAAATGAAATATTACAATACGGGTATCAAACTGAACAGATTTATGAAACTATAGTGTGGGAAATATTTTTGAAGTGGGTTGCCACCTATTTGAAAAATGCATTTCAGGTAAATTTATAAGGTAAGCCAAATATTATAATATGGGTATCATTGAGAAATTGTTGATTTAGAAATATCTTCAACTAGCAAATACCTCACATGCTTCGCAGCGCCTCGAAAATATTTTTGTTTAATTACTGCCCCTCACAACAACTAATACTGTAGTATTTGTAAAGAAGGCAGATTTTCTCAAATTACCAAAAAAAAAATTGATTTCCGATTTTCATTTAATATAAATATACGGTACTAGAATATTTTTCGCGGCAAATACACATTTGAAGAAAGCGCGCGATATGTAAACTCGAGTTATAAGATTACAAATTAAATTTCCAGGAGAAAGTCGGGCCTTTTTTGCGATATCATCATAGCTATATATCGATGATATTTGTTGGATTTGCATAGAGATTAACCGTTTATTCTGAAAAACGGGTCTCACAGACCTTCGCGCTCACAACGAAGAAGACTGAAAAGGCTATGTGTCTTAATTTTGTTAAAAAAAAATTTGGTACTTTACAGTCAAAATGAATTATTTCGATATAAAATCGTTTCAATTAATTTTCAGTTTTACTAGGAATTGCGGCCAACGTGTCGCGCAGGTTAGGGTTCCGTGAGACCGCATGTCCAGGCTGGTGTTACGAAAAAAGATCCTAACGTAAAAGTTAAAAGCGTATACCATTATATATTTTTCCAATTGGTACTGATTTCTATGACCTTATCGATAAATTTATGGACAACCATGCCGATACCAAAGAATTTATTAAAATCGATAAATTCTCATGTGGTACTTCAACCGTTTATCAGTTTGGGCTGAGACAAAAAATCGATAGCAAAACTTGTTATTTTATAGATATCAATATCGATATCGATAACACTATATATCGGTAATACTATCGATAACAAATATAATTAATCTTAAAAATGCTAAAAATATAAATTGTAAAGATAAATTTATTTACAGTAAAATCGATTTTCAGCGGTCACTCCTTCTCGTGCTCTTACCACGCTTTTATCTTAATTTGCATGGATATGTACATACATATGTATATGTAGGTTTGCGTGTATGAGTTTTCACAATCCTTTCGTTAATTAATAAATTGAAATTGTTGACTTTTACTTGTGTTAAGTGGAAACTGAAAATTGTAACTTGTTTACTTTGGCATGCGCAAAAAAAGGGCTGGCAGTCAGGTGGCCTGAAAAAAATAAATTAATAAATTTAATTTCGTGGCTAACAACATAAAATGAAATAAATAAAACATTATACAAATATTTGTTTATCTTAAACGCGCTAAAATTTAGCAAATAAAATATATATTTATTTAAATTAATGCGTTTTCAATAAATAAATATGAACTAAAATTTTCTAGTTTATCAGCTTCGAAGTGAACCAACTGTATTGCTGTAGTATAAAAACAAATGCAAATAAAAAAAATATGTGAATTTAAGTGAATGCAGCGGAGATTGTGGCAGCGCATAATTTTGAACTAAACAAAAATTTTACGAAAAATTTCAGCGCAAAGCATACTAATTAAAGTGCAAAGACTCTTTAATTGCACGCAGATGGTTAACAGGGAAAGAAAATTTTACAAGCTTACTCAAAGACACTCAACTATTGCTGAAATCTCTAAATCTACGCATCGACGCTGAGCAGATTGACTATAATTGAAGCTAAACTAAAAAAACAAATAATAATAATCAACAATATACCTACAAATATAATCAAAAAAACTAGTGACAATGCTATAAAAATCTAAAGCTAAAAACAAAAAAAAGCCAACATATTTTTAAAAGCTATATTAAAAAAAAAAAAAGAAAAAGCAAATGTTAAAGTTTTTCGTTAACTGCATAAATGTTGTTAATTACATACATATATACAAGTACATACATACATATATATATATATAACTACATATAAATATTGTTAAAACTGTTTCAACTTGAAATTTTATCAAAAAAAAAACATCGCTAGAATTAAAGAAAAACACAAAGCAGAAATCGTAAAGCAGGTAACGACGTGCAACAGAGCCAGAAACGCAAAGCTTCCAGATCAAATATCTCATACAACAGTAGGCAAAGTTACTATTTTTCAAACCAAAAAGCATTTTGAGCAACCCTACGACATAAGGCAACCAAGCAAAAAAGTCAGCAGCAGTCTATACACTTAGCATAAAACATATTTTTGTGAAATTTATTCTACACGCAAATCAAAGCTGATAGAGTGCAAAGCCAGCAAGCTACTACAAGGTGATTTAAGATTTAAAAAATAAAAGACATTTAATTCAGAGAAGTATATATTTGGAGAAAAAAATTGTGCAGTCAAAAAATAGAATTAATAAAATTGCTGCAGGACAGCGCGACATCAACACTTAAAAATTAAAACAACCAAAACCAACAAACAACAGCTGCGCATAAATGTTGCACTACAATTTAGGCGAGCAATATCCACAATTATTGGCAACTCAGCAACGTAAACGATATCAACAACAAAAATCACGGCATCTGCAGGAGGACGATCAGGCGCTGTTGCTACAACAGCAACAGTCGCAACAGGCACAGCAACAGCAACCACCATCTTCCCAACAGCAACAGCAACAGAAGAAACCTCTGCGCATCTTTCGCGTACACTACATACGCATCAATTCCAAGGACGGTTGTGGTGGGCTCAATAGAAGCAGCAGTCTCACCAACCTCTCCTCATTTAGTAGTGGAAGCAGCAGCAGCGGCGGCGGCGGTGGCTGCAGCACAACTTGTAGCGGTATTGGTGCAACAAATGCAACTTCCGGCAAAATGAAAACTATCGCACCAAATATACGACGGCGACGTCGTTGTGACAAACATCATTTGGAATTGGCTGCCACAGCAGCGGCTGCAGCAACAGCTGCTGCGGCGACAACATCCGCGTCGTCGTCCTCGGGTGGTATTTTGCATAGTGGCGCTTCAATTAGCATGCCCGCTTCGGTTTGCTCATCGGCTACCACCTCTACGGCCACTTCACCCATTGAAGATATAGCATTACCAGCTCCGCCCATAACGCCACCACCGGCATTTCTTTCCGCTGGCTATAAGCGTTCATGCACCGGCGCCACTAATACGCCGACTAATGTAGTAACGGCGTCGAAGGCGTCATCAACAACAGCACCACGTGCTACATTGTCAACAGCCAAGGCAGTGGCTGGTTCTACTGCAAGGCTAGGCGCTGCTGTGGGCAGTGCAAGGTCATCATCCTCGGCAGCGTTGACGGCGGCAAGTGGCAGCAAAGCAATTGGTATGCGGCGAATGTTAGGTGAGTATGGATGGGAGTGGGGAATTTGTTGCGTTAGGGGTAGGCGGGTTGACGTCGCCTATGAGTTACGTGACATATTTATGTAGATATCTGTGTATGTCATCGATAAATTTCTAGATAAATATTTCGATACATATGTATATCGATAATAATCGCGATATTCATAAAAATATAACAGTAATGATGTCGATAAAGGTTATAAATGTTATGCCGATAATTTATCGATAACTATATAATTTATGGAATAAATTCTTAAAATGCATACATAGGTATATGTACCAATATCAATAATGAGAGCGGTAAGTGCAACAGTTTTGATATCGATAAAGAAGCTCATGCATTTTTTATCGATAACAATGTAAGTTTTTGAAAAGTGTATCGTTAATCGTCGCTACAAATTAACATTATTGATGTACTTAAAGAAGGTTATGCATAGCATATCGATAACTTTTACATTTCTATATAGATATACCGATAGCGATAGCGGCAAATGTAACAATATTGATATCGATAAAAAGGGACGCATGTTATATCGGTACATTATCGATAACTATATAACTTTCATATAAATATATCGATAACGATAGCGATACATAACAGTCTTGATATCTAAGAAAAGGCTTATACATGTTATATCGATAAATTATCGATAACTGTTTCATAAGAGTTATCGATAACAACACTGAATTTTACTTAAAATATCCCAAACTTACCACAGTGTGTCAAATTACCACCTATTTCTTCTATACTCGCATAGTTGAAATGTCGCACGTCTTACCAAAGGCCTGTTTAAATTACCGTTAAAGATAGAGGAAACAATGCCGGCCAGATTTCTCCTTAACCGTCTCATGCTCTTTTCTAAAAACAACAGAGAAAGAAGGGCCTGCAGTAAGCAGTCCAAATCGTATCGTATCGAGAATTAGTCTACCATAACCTAATATCGATTCAAAACCTAATATCGATATATTACGAAATATGTAGTCCGCAGCGTCACAATTGCCAAATTATTTCTCTATGCAGCGTCATGTCAAATGTAAAGCTAACTTTATTAGTTTCTTCTAGGCTTATTTATTTGGTAACAGAGTCATTGATACAATACATAAGCCAGACTATTGACATGGAATTGATAGGAGTTGTATGAGTCGCATTTGAGTATTTGCCACAAAGCAAATAAAAATATTTAACAACAAATACATATGTACATATGCGAACGCTTATACATTTTTGTTTATTTACTTAGTAACTAAATACATATAAAGCTACCAATATTATTATAGTTCAGAACATTGAGTAAATGTCTACTACGTACACTGCCGGCAAAAAGTTTTGGCACAGCTGCTTTTTTACAATATGTGCAACAATTTTTATTGTAATATATTCCCGCCAATNGTCAAATTACCACCTATTTCTTCTATACTCGCATAGTTGAAATGTCGCACCGTTAAAGATAGAGGAAACAATGCCGGCCAGATTTCTCCTTAAGTGCCTCATGCTCTTTTCTAAAAACAACAAAGAAAGAAGGGCCTGCAGTAAGCAGTCCAAATCGTATCGTATCGAGAATTAGTCTACCATAACCTAATATCGATTTAAAACCTAATATCGATATATTACGAAATATGTAGTCCGCAGCGTCACAATTGCCAAAATATTTCTCTATGCAGCGTCATGTCAAATGTAAAGCTAACTTTATTAGTTTCTTCTAGGCTTATTTATTTGGTAACAGAGTCATTGATACAATAAATAAGCCAGACTATTGACATGGAATTGATAGGAGTTGTATGAGTCGCATTTGAGTATTTGCCACAAAGCAAATAACAATATTTAACAACAAATACATATGTACATATGCGAACGCTTATACATTTATGTTTATTTACTTAGTAACTAAATACATATAAAGCTACCAATATTGTTATAGTTCAGAACATTGAGTAAACGTCTACTACGTACACTGCCGGCAAAAAGTATTGGCACAGCTGCTTTTTTACAATATGTGCAACAATTTTTATTGTAATATTTTCCCGCCAATTTTTTTTTTTTAATTATGGTTCATTTTACAAAAAACCCCATAAAAATATAATTTCTAAGCTTTGTGCAAAACTGGCGAAAATTCAGCAAATTTTCAACTTTTTAATCAGGTTTTTTTTTGAAAATTCTAGAAATTTTAGAATTCTAATATAAAAAATGCAAGTTCGGAGTTAGTCAAAAATCGCATTGATTTTTGATATTTTTTTTTTGTTGNAGCAAATTTTCAACTTTTTAATCAGGTTTTTTTTTGAAAATTCTAGAAATTTTAGAATTCTAATATAAAAAATGCAAGTTCGGAGTTAGTCAAAAATCGCATTGATTTTTGATATTTTTTTTTTTGTTGAAGGTGTTTGGCATTTTTCCATATAAAGTATTTTCGAAATTTTTTTTTTTTGTATAGAAGAGACTGCGTGAAAAAAAATGCCAAAAATCAACGGTACTTCGTAGCTACTTAGAACTTCTACTTTGGAATAGAATCGATTGGGCTACAAATCTGCATACTCAAACAAATTCTAAAAAGTTGAAGATTTGCATTATAATTTGCAGAATTTGCGCGAGTTTGCAAGTGTAGAAATTATATTTTTACGTTTTTTTGTACAAAATTTGCGGAAAAATATANGTAGCTACTTAGAACTTCTACTTTGGAATAGAATCGATTGGGCTACAAATCTGCATACTCAAACAAATTCTAAAAAGTTGAAGATTTGCATTATAATTTGCAGAATTTGCGCAAGTTTGCAAGTGTAGAAATTATATTTTTACGTTTTTTTGTACAAAATTTGCGGAAAAATATAAGAATAGAAATTGGTCCATATATTGTAAAAAAGCAGCTGTGCCAATACTTTTTGCCGGCAGTGTATATATGTAAACATCGTTCAAGTATTTGCAATTATCGGAATATCAAAGCAAGTAAATATTATTCAGTAGGTTGATTTGCAGCTTTGCCTGTAGCTTAGCTTTAGTGAAGTTTATGAAATTGTTTTAATAATTTCTTTTATATGTAGTAATTATTGTCACCGCCCAATTCTGTGTTTTCTTGATAAATTATTTGTATTCAAATGCCGGCACATGCGGTAATTAATTTATAGAAATACCTTTTCTATTATACAAAATTTATAATTTTCATATGAAAACTCAATCACTAAACGCTTGTCAATAGCATTTTCATTCTCGATAATTTATCAGGAAAAGAGCTTTTGATATCTGTGCTGAAATTCCAATTCTTGATAAATAAAAAAAAAAATACAAATTACACTGTGCAACAATTTGAGGGTCATTGGGGGTCCTCTCAGACAAAATCTTTGTACAAAGAATCTGTAAGTCCGCACAGTGTTATAAAAATGTTGACTTTATCAAGTGCACAGAATCGGCATGTTTCTCTATTTTATTATTTTTTTATTTTTGAGGGAGAAGCAGTGACTTCAAATTATTTGTGAAGAATTTCGTTCCTGTCATTCGATAAGAAGTTTTTTTTTCCTGAACATTCACTTATAACTGCAAAACGCTTCGAAATATTTTGCCTGCACCTTTAGAATTTGTCAGGTGTTCTCAGGCGGAAAATTTGAGCGCATCTCTAGATATTTATTGGTCAAGCTTCCTCACAAAGGTTAGACAGCTGAGGAGAAGTGTTACATGTCTCCGTTCAGATCAAATCAGATCAGATTATATTGTTACTCTAACCACGTGTAAACCCATGGTTACAACCTCCATTGGTTAACATAAAGCCCACTTCTCTAGGAGTATGTTACACCTAGCTAAATGTGCGTGAACCCTTTCTTACGTGGCGAGATCGTTTTTAGGGTACTCTTTTGACTAGTTTATCAGTCATGATATTTCATGCGATAGCGCTATCAAGGCCAACGGTAGGCTTAAAATCACTACAGAAATTGGCAAGCACACATTTAAGACCGCCTCCTGTAGATCAATTTCTACCACAACCTATAGAGCAGAGATGAGAAGACACCACCTTGTACAGTGCCTTTATTCATCCTGCGCGGATGAAGTCACTGTCGATACTCTGGAGATACAGTTTTGTCACAAAGATTGCTGTATATGCGTAAATCTCAGGAGTTTTTTTTTTTTTAGCGTCACGCCCTTCTCTCACCAGAAAAAAAAACGCTAAAGTATTTTTCAATCAATGGAGTTCCAGAAACAATTTCTATAAAAAATAATTCAAGTATTTGAACAGTTTTAGTCTTGAAACGTATATTCAGGGGAAAAAGTACCGAAATTACTAATTTTTTCATTGTCATTGGAAAAAAATAATAACGTTTTTGTCGAAAAATTTAACAACTCGTGAGATTTGCTCATTTTGCATTAGAAATGTGCTTCAAGGAGAAGAAGCTTAAGCTATTCGCTCGGGTCTGACCTGCCCTATGTTTATGAAAACAGTATTTTAAGACTAAATTACGTTAATACTGATTAAGCTAAACGCAGCAAAGTTTTAAGAATTTGATGTTATGTGAGGTGACTGTAATCGGCCACTTATTTTTTTTTTTAGTTAACAAAAAAATTTCGCCTAGAAATCTACTACTTCCTGTTGTTTACTGCTTTGTCTTTTATATGAAAACAATTTATAAGTCAAATGTACGTTTTTAAATACGTATTTAAACTCTTAAATATCTAGAAAAAATCCCAATACATCGAACGAATTGCCTATAATATTTAGAGTAGAACAGCAACTGATAAGCTACTTGAAGCCATCTTAAGCTTAGCGAGCTAATATATGTACATTAGGCTGTCTCACCGAAAAAGTTGCGGTTTTTCCAACGGAATTTTAATCTGCCTTATCCTGAGTTTGGCCTGAACAAAATTTACCCGAAAATTGCTCATTCGCCCCTAGTAAAACCATGAAAACCAAAAGTGAAAAGTGAGCCGGTTCGGGGAAAATGTAACTCATGATAAGGCTGAATATGTTTTATATTTTAAGACCGCCAAAAAATTTCGGAAAAATATTAAAATTTACGTGAGGAATGTATGTAGATCGATTTGAAAATACCTCCAAAAATGCTATCATTTTATGAAGACCTTCTAAGCTGAAACCTTTCTATCATCTGAGTTGATTTTTTTGTGATCAAATATTTTTTAAAACTTATTTTACTTATAAAAACTCGATTTTTGGTGGTATTTTCAAACTGTCTTAAAATATAATAGATTTTAAAGAGAAACATTTCGGACTTTTTTATGGCAAGTGATACACTCTAATGTTCCTATATACATATATGA
>NW_016169019.1:0-18191 GCF_001687245.7 Rhagoletis zephyria
GCCGGTCTGGTAGGGTTTAGGCATGCCATTCGCTACTTGCAATCACATTCTAAGGGATCTAAATATCTCATAAAGAAACAAGTGCAAGATAGGGTATTCTATAAAACTGGCACTAAAGCAAAACTTATCAGGCCGGAGTGGGACGTGAAAAGGTCCCAGGGCCTTCTTATGCCACACAGCCGAGGCCACATAGCCATCGGAACGCCCACGAAGAGCCTGGGTGGTCCTTCCAATGACTTCTGCCGAGCTGCAGAAACGAAACGCGAATGTCCAGCACTCTGGAGAAGAACAAGGAAAGTCATGGGTTCTGAATTTTTCGAGGATCTAGGTGATTTATCCAAATTACATATACATACGTACATTTATAATCCCCTTGGCATCACAACTGGCCCAAGTAAAGCGCATAGGTGTACCTAGCAACCACTTCAACTTAACCTAGCCTAACCTAGAGAGGCTTAATGATAATGTTGTTGCAATGGTAATGGTGATTGAAATGGTAACGCTAGCAGTTTTGTAAAGGTAATGGAAGTGGTATCTTTTGTGTTGCAAAGAAGAAAAAATGGAATGAGGAATGATAATGGTAATGGTAATAGTAGTTTTACCCTCTTTACGCTCTAAGTTACATTAAATTCCACTTCTAGCTTATCAAATAATGGCGATATCTCATTTTATTATATGTTCGTCATGTTTTCCTATATTTAGTCACGTTTTGAGGTGTTAATTTCAATGAACTTATGTATATAAGTATGTGTGCATAGTAGGGCGGGTCAATTTGTATGGGAGATTTTTTCGGCTATGAGCGTATAGCAAAGCAAATTTACCGAAGAAACTTTGAGTCTAAAATCCATTTGCAGTTCCAAATTACGAAAATAGGTTCCTCAGAATTTGCTGTAGTCTCGTCAAAGAAGTGCTTAAATTTTGTATAAAAATATGCTATAAGGGATTTTTTTATATGAGGAATCCCACCCCACTCCCACCAGAGGGCGCAGCAGTAAAAATGTTCACATTTTCTTCGAAACCTATTTTCGCAATATGGCAAACTCCAAGTTGATTTTAGACGCATGGCTTCTTCGGCAAATTTACTATGCTATACGCGTGTAATAAAAAAATAATAAAATAAAAAATGACCCGCCCTAATGTATAGTATCTATAGGTAAATATTATTTACACATAACATATTTTTTAGATTTTCTACATACACATATCACATTATGCATGAAAATAACACGATTATTGAAGAAGCGCGTGAAATTAATATTTAAAAACTAGCATGTGAAAATATAGGTTAGAAAGAGAAATAAATCAATGTGCGATAGCTGTGAGAAAACGCGCTCTACAAACAAACATATATACAAATGAATATGAATGCATGCATATATAGTAATTATATGTATATACTAGCATGTAAGCCGGCAACAACAATAAACAATTGTCAATTACGTGTCGGCAACATGCAATCCATTGCCCGTTCGAAGCGATGCAGCAGCAATGAATGCGTGTGGTAAATTTAAATTGGAGGGAAAATGACACATATACTCGTACCTACATGCACACATGCTACAGGTCTATGTACTAGTCTGTAAGACAAAAAGCAAACAATTGTAAAAAAATCTCATACAAATAATGTAGTGAGTAGTCAGTGCCGTTACGAGTATTATTATTATTCAATTGCAATTGGAGTTGCATGGGTTGAGAGGCATAACAGAGGCCCTGTCGTACAGCTGCAGCCAGCAGGGAGGTAAGGGCTGTAGTGGCTTGATGCTCGTCGGTCGGTGGGTGCTGCAGTGGCCATTGAAACTGTGTCATGTACATTAATGAATAATTGTACAGATGTACATATATGCAAGTGGATAATTGCAGTATACATATATGTATTTACATATACAATCTTGCTTTTAAATATATCTCTTCCAATATGCCATTGTTTATTTATTTTCAACTGTTTTGTTGTATTACTCACTGCATTTTTATTACTGGTCTCAGCATACTCTCCTCAATAAAAACATTCAAACAATAACTAATTGGCTAGTGACGTTTTGACGTTTTTGCAACAACTTGTCTGTCCTCTTACTTACTAGGTGTTTGTAATTAGACGCACGTTACGACATTCATGCCAAGCATGAATTCACACAGGCGCACAAATCGACAAACACACATTCATAATGCACTTTTTCAGTTTCTTTTACATGACTGTATTTGTAGGTAATTGGTAATTTGTGTGGAAACTAGGCCTCGCAACACACAATCTTAGTCAATCTTGGCAACTTCACTAAAAATTGGGACATTTTTGTAGTGAAAATTTGAATTGGCTACTGTTCTAGAGTTTGTCGCGAGGTTTGGAAGTGGTAAAGATAGACAAGCAGTTAAGTCACATGGTAAAGCCATAAATTAGGTGGCCAGCCTTAGAAGGTAGGCGAATTTGCATTCGGGACAAAAGATTCGCAAAACTTACTTTAGAACATATCGTCGGTGCATACGAAGAAAGGCACGTGTTCAAAAGTTCGCTGCGAAAAAGACGCCTAAAAAAGCTTTAGCAAAGAAAGACGCATATGTATACCGATGGACTGTGGTGTGAGAGCAGGTGTATACTCCGGGTAACTCGGCGTCTCCTTGTCTCTCCGGCTAGGGAATGAGGCAAGCGTCTTCCAAGCGCAGGTCTTAGGCATCCTTGCAGCTTTTAAGTTTCCCGGAGTATGCATCGGCAGAATTGACAGCCAAGCGATAGCATTACCAATCACCAAATCCCAGCTAGTCCAGAAGTGCAAAGCGGAATTATGCTCAGTGTCTGCGTCAATAAGCGTATCTCTTGTCTAGGTTCCCAGCCAAAGGAACATTGAAAGAAATGAGAAGGCCGATGAATTGACGAAGGCAGGAGCCTCCTTGGAAGAGTCCGAGGCTGTTGCACTGGGATGCCCCCTCGGAGTTGATCAAAGAGAAATTGGTGGGCATTTTCTTGGACTAGCAAGGAGAAGGTGGTTGGACATACAGACTTGCAAAATAGCTAGAGAACTCTGGCCTGACTACATATAACAGGACGAGACACTAGACCTGCCTAATAGATCAAGGGTAAAAGTATTTAGAATTGTAGCAACCATTACGGGCCACTGGCCCATAGGCAAACATGCAGAGCGAATGGGGCTCCATATAATAGAGCTTGCCGCAGCTGTTAAATGGAGGGTAGCGAAGAAAGCGTTCAGCATTTCCTTTGTGAATGCCCAGGTCTAGAAGCGGCAATTAGGCATAAATAAAGCACTAGGTAGACAAAATTCCCCTTGTAACACTACTAAACCACTTGAAATTTTATTACTCCCGTGCTTTACGTGCAGCCTGACTCCAGCTACACATAAACATACATGGCTTAGTAGTGCCGCTGAAACTACCCTACAGGAAATGTACTAACTATAAGTTAATTTGAATTTGATTAAGAGGGAACTGAGGGTCAGTATTATCTGTATATTTTCTTTGAGGAAAGCTGACTATATTTCTATGGAGTTGGACGCGAATTAGTCAAGGCAGGTTACCTCTGAATTATAAGTCAACTAAATGGTAACCAACTACTTTCGGGTATAAAATATCAATAAGAAAAACGATATTATTTTAATTTTTTTACTAGTTTATTTATTTACTTTATTTAACCAATCTTGTCTTTAACATTACATATTTGTTTACATATTCTGTTGTAGTTGGCCGCATATTTGAATTCCGTCATACATAACATCAAAATGATAATATAAAATTTCGATCTTATTTTTTTTTTGTCCTGAATTCGAAAAAGTATTTGTGAAGTGCAGAAAAAAGTTTATTCATAGTGAAATTTGTATGAGGATATTTAAATAGAAACTTGTTTAAAGAAAACAATCTCTTGATTACGTCTGCATTACTCCTGAATTCGCCTTTGTGATTAACTAAAAGTTAAATATTTTATCGAAATCCCACAAAAGAGCTAACTACAAGTGCGTTTTCTTATAAATTGACAATTTTTCCTGCGAGGTACCTACATAGATAAACATACATACGTACATAAGTAGCATGATTCAATAATACAAGGTTCGATAAACTGACAGTTGTCTCTCTCGCACCGCTCCCTTAGCAGTGGCACCGTGTTGCTTCTTTGCAAATTTACATGGAAACAGTGTAGCTTTGGTGTGAAATAGAAGTATGAGCGTTTGTGCAATATGTTTAATTGCATATGCATATGAAGCATATTTAACTGATGAAAACATAAACTGTTTTTAAATTGGATGTTTCATCAATCTCATAGTAGTCTTATTTTAATTTTGAGTCATTTTGCAGTTTTTATACATTTGAATAGCACATAAATTACGTAATTCACATAGATACATCAATATTACGTTCAACATTTCGTTTAAAATGCCAGACTTCCTGCAATTACATTAGAATTTACAAAAGGAATTTCACTACTAATTGCCTACTTTGCGTACTTTTCTGCTACCATTTTCGCACCAAGAGATTTTATTCCTCCCCTTTTCTCCGTCCTTCGTAAATGCAACCTTTTGTAAGGGAGTGTCAAACCGCAGCTGTCAATAATTATCTAACCTTGTATTATTGAATCATGGATAAGTAGTCTGTGTCCCACTAACCTTCAAATAGTTCATGATTCTCCGTCGTTTTTCTTACTATCAGCGTAGTCAAAGCTACATATTTATTTATCTCATAAAGCATTACTCAATTTCTTTGTTTCAATATCAAATACTGTAGCTGTAGTACTCAACAAAGTCGCTCAGCATTTAACATTTGTAGATATGCAATATATTACACATACGCATTAGGGTGATCCTTGAAACGTGTAAATCTAAATTTGATATAGGACACTCGTTTATTTTGTTTTATGTATGGAAAAATTAGAACTTCTAAGATGATTTCAAAATTTGAAAGTTTTTTGAAAATTTTAATTCTGATAAATTTGACATCTTAAAAGTTTGACTTTTTCAATCATGGGCTTTTTGATCTCTCCTACTTGTTCGGATAGTGAAGCAAAGAATATTTAAACTTTTTGGTAGCTAAAACTTGGTAAAGAATATAACTTCAATATTTTGCGCTTTTGAATTTTAAAAATTTGAAAGTAGTTCAAGTCATTTGTTCAGCAATTTAGGAAACTCTATTTTATCTGGGTACAAATTTATCACCATCAAATCTTGTGAAATATTGGTGCAGATTTTACTATTTGAATAATATATAGAAAAGTACCGAACATGGACCAAAATTTATAATACATTATTTTATCAGCATTTAAAATTCCATGATAAAAACATAGCAAGGTATAACCGTTCTCTCAATTTGTCGGCCATGATTTTTTTTTGAAGTTTGCCAACATTTTAAAATCATATAAAATTGAAAATAAAAAATTGAAATTGTTCGAAATTGTTGTTGCTTGAGATTGAAAATGAAAATGTGTGTGTGAGTTTATTTAAAAATTAAATTGTTTGGAAACGTCAAGAATTTTAAAAGTGACTCTCAGCGGTTCTACCTTACTATATTTTTATCATGTAAAATTCTACAACGTTTGACTAACTTTTCACGAATTTCTTCTCACTATCCTTAATTTTAGTATTGCATCGGATTTTTGAATAAAGCGATTCGTGGACTTATTTTATCCAAATTGTTATAACATATGTTATATGTTGTATATAGTTGAATTGTAGCAAACGCATGGAAATACAAATCCATAAGTAAAGTGAATAAAAACACTATTCTTTTGACTTTGGGCTATTTTTTTATAAATTTCCTACATAAAATTTGTCAAGACCATGCCAAAATTTCGAATAGAGATTAGAGTATCTGCCCCGCACAGAGCACAGCGCGCACGAAGGCTGGATAAGCCTGTTGTGATACCACTGACCGAGGCCATTTGTTGCTTTCCCCCCCTTAATCATTGAACCACCGAGTGCGTCTTATATAGCAAAAAAAATCTATCACGCTCGCCGAGTTCAGATCGGTTAAAAAATCTAAAAAGTACTTCTTGAAGAATTACTTGCGCGCTTTGTCCAGGGCGGGATAGTAGCAGAGATAATGTTCGATGGTCTCCACCTCCTCATCGTGTCTGAAACAGGGACAAACATCGTTAGTGGGGTATCCTAACCTTTTTCCGTGTGTACCCATCTGTCAGCGCCCGATAATTACCCCGACTATTAACCTGAGAGAAGAGCGGTCCAACCGAGTAAGAACTATGGATCGCTTTACATCAATCGTTGGCCAAATTTGTCTAGCAGTACGGCCACCTGGTATTTACCTCTCGACAAGTTTGGCTTTTAGTGGGTTAATGCGGGAGATTTGAGGTTAGTCGGAATTTCGAGGAGCATTGATTTCAGATAGTTCCGTCTCCCTCCTTGCCAGCTCGTCGATTTAGAATTTGCCAGGAATGACTATGTGCCAAGGGACCCATACAACAGTCAAAGAGCATTTTGATGCCAGCAGGTTGAGAGTCTTCCTGCATTCTGTGGCTATTTTGGACGTTGTTCCGTTATATTTTAGAGATTTGATCGCGGCCTGGCTGTCAGAATATATAGCGATAGACCGTCTGGGAGGGGCGGACGTTATGAGCCACCGAACGGACTCTATTATGGAGTTTAGCTGTACTTGAAAAACGCTACAATGGTCCAGTAAGCGAAAAGTGAGGTTTAGCGCGCGTTCTCCAAAGTAAATACCGTAAGCGTAATATTACTTTGGTCGAATCTGAATACAGACTGAATCTTATTTCGCTGCGCCGCCTTTTTGTACGTATGTATGAACTTGTGGACGCCGACGCTCCTCGCGTGCAACGTTGTGCCCATCTAGAATTTAAATTTATAGTAATCGCCAAATTGATTCATCATGCAACAATAAGCTCCAGAGACTGTCATTTGCTTAAATTTTTCCTAAGTTCAGAATAACATTGGTTTACAAATCCATCGCTTGAAAAAATACCACGAAACTCATGAGTTAGTATGGACTTCATGACCTGAAATGTGTTTTTTTTTTCTATGAGTAGGTTTTTGAGATAGTGGTATTTTTATGTGTTTATGCTGGTTGATATTTCCGACTGGGTGGTACTTAAGATGATTTATTTTGAAACGAATTTTCCATTCCTTGTCAAATATGGTTGGGAGACAAACCGGAACGAAAAATAACACTGAAGATGGCACAACGCCGAAACCGATTTGACTCCGAACCAAACTTGACAAGGGATGACGGAAATTCATTCCAAAATAAATCGTATTTTTATGGGCTTTCGAGGCATGATTTTATTTATGCTTTTTTCGCTAAAGTGACAAATCCGAGCATTACAATTATTATTACTTCGTCGTCGCAATTAAATTGCGTCGAACGGCATACGACTTGTTTTAATCGGAAAATTTGCTGAGTTATGGCAGGTCAAATTAAAAGCTTTTCGAATTTATGAGATTTAAGGAAAAAAAAAATCACACTCCGGTAACAACCCCTAAAAATTATTTAAAAATATTTAAGTTTTAGTGGACGTAAAGGGTTGTTCCAAAGTAAAGTTTTATGATGATATTTTTAAGGACCATCGTATTACGAATAGTAAGTAAATACATACATATATATTAGGTTCCTAAAAGTGCATGTATTTAATAATTAATACCATACATATTTACAAAATCAAAAAAAAAAGTTTATTAGGATGAATTTTAAAGCTTTGACTGTGGGAACTACGCGTTTCTTAGAAATGCTGCTCTGTTTAATCTCTGGTGAAAATTTTCTTATCACTAGTACAATTTAAAATAATATAAAATGTAATTTAAAATGCATTTAATGCAGTTGGGAGTAAAATATATAGCACGTTTATTTATTTAGAGTAGCCCATAAGACAGTTTCTATGCTAATTAAAGAAATCGTTTTCTTGCTGTTTAAGATTAGTAATAATTTTTTTTTTTGCATTAATGGTTTGATATGTGGACACACATATGTATATACAAGCATACTTGATGTATGCCAAAGAGTGACAACACATGATTACTAGCGAAATAAGTAGGTAATAAATCTTAAAATCACACTTAAGGAAACACATACCGGAAACTGAAGATTTTTTCGAAGAAATTCCTTCCAATGCTTGCGGTCGACATCATCATTTTATAAATTTCCATAAACAAAGCAAAATACTGCAATTTTAATATGTGCTGTATATGTATGAACCAACACAAACGAGTGTAGTTGATGAATAAAGATTTGGTCGAGGTTTTTGTGTGAACGTAAAATTTTAGCAGCTGGGACGCAGGAAATTAAAAAAAAACATACCCAATAAAAAAAAAAAACAAATGATAAAGAGCTTTTTGGTTTTCGGCGGTTTTATATCAGCAAACACGCGGTTTATTTTGTTTCTTTATAGATATTTTCAAGGGAACCAACCACACACGATTAGAAAATCTCAAAAGGGTGAACCGCGCGCGATTGCGTCCATTGAGAAATTCACAAATTTATGATTTATTTACTTTATACTACTTTTTTCGTTTGAACAAATTTCGAGACACCACACAGAAATCACTAAAACGACTTGCTGAATTAAATAAATCAGAGCACAATAACACGTTCAGGCTACAGACACAATCACTATTAAAATGCGGTGACATTTGTATTATACTCAGTTATAAGCACTGGCATACATGTATGTACATATGTAGATATGTATGTACATGCATCCATCCCAAGTGCAAATGTGCATTTATTGTATTCAACTGTTTGGAAGCACTTAAACTCGTTAAATCGCAGGCATAACAAAAGCATATTTCCAAAACTGCAACTGGAGCGTGAGCTTGACGAATTTATTTCAATTCCAATTTAATTAAAACTAATTTTCGTTTCAGATGTGAAGATTAATGTTTTCTGCTTCTTGAAATCTTGTTTCTTTATGTAGTGCTCTTTTGCATTCAAAGAGGTGTAAGACAAAAACATTAGGGGTATTCACACCCACCTCCTCATTTAGGTATCTATTCGGTAGTTTTTGCTAGATTATTTTGTTCGTAAATATAGGCGTGTGGCTAAGTGCCCAGTAAGGTGGAAAGCTGTTATAGCAGAAAATCCCAAGCCAAAATTCCAGATAAAGAGGTCTGGGCAAATGGATCACCTCACCCTATTATCTAGTAGGTAAATTGGCATCCGGACGGATGAGGGATGGAGTACAGAAGAAGTGGGTACACTAATCTTGCTCTTTGCCAGAATGATGCTTTAAGGTTTATAGTTAATCCTTCAGACAGCCAAGCGGCCATCAGGGCAATATCAGCAAGGGCTGGCTCATCGTCAGGTTTTGTAGGGCCGAAAGCATTTTGCGGTCTCAGTAGGTCTTCTTCGGGACTTACCGTTACTGAGTGTATAAGCTCATAACGCAGTAAGTAAGTAAGACCAGAAAATTCGTATAGCAAGGTATTGCAGGGACCGTAAAGATTATGATCTTTGTAATAAAAATTAGATTCTTTTCGATCAAGTATCACCTTTATTTTGGAATTTTTTTTTTTCGATAAAATTTAAGTCGTCTAATAATATTTTTGGATTTAATTTTTAGATCTTAAATCGGTCATAAAAATGCAATCTTCNTTTTTTTTTTTCGATAAAATTTAAGTCGTCTAATAATATTTTTGGATTTAATTTTTAGATCTTAAATCGGTCATAAAAATGCAATCTTCATTATAACGCCTAAAAGTTATTGAGAAAAATAAAAATTCAAAATAACGATTATTTTAATCGAAATAAAATTAAAAAGATTAAAATTGATCGAAAAAATAAAAATCCAAATTTAACGATTACACAGGTTAAAAAAAAAACAAAATGTCTGCATATTGAACCAAACTTCTATATCCCTATGTTGTTCGACGCCCTGAATGCCAATCCGAGGTCTGTTAGCCTTCATCGCGTCAGGTTCGAGGTCATTTGAAAGTAGGGAAAGATTCATTGCATGAATCTGAAAATTGAATATAATTCTTCTGAATTTGACCTAGTAATGACCTTGACATGACCTCTAGATAACCTTGAAGAATCATGGGACACCCCATATTCGGATTCAGCGACAACAGAAAGAAAAAAATTTCAATTTTTATTGAATCATTTTTTTGTCCTATTTGACCCTCAAATTATCTCGACTGATGGGGGCTAACAGACCTCGGATTGGCATTCAGAGCGTCGAATAACATAAGGATATAGGGGTTTGGTTAAATATGAAGAAACTTTTTTTTGTAAAAATAAAAATCGAAAAATAACGATTTTGCAAAGATCTAAAAGTGGAGATCTTGATATTTAACGGTTATTTAGTTAGTGATAGAGACTATCCGTCCAGTGGCCATCATTCTATTCATTTTATTAGTAAACTAACTTTCAGCGTTTTAAATACATATATTTAAGATATGGTGAAGCTTTGTTATTTATTTTATTTCATATTCGGTTTGCAATATGACCGTTCATTAAATATTCGTGCACTATTATCAGCTCCTGTATTTGCCATATTTTATTTTATTTTTTTTTTAATTTTTCGTGTATTACTCGAGAAATTTGTTAATAATTTTAAACACTATATATGTATTTTTGCATAGTTTAAATTTTCAACTGAACAGATTTTTCCTCTTTCGAGCACACACTTATGAATTTTCCTGCTTAAATCGCCACATGGCTTGCATCTGTGTGAATTAATTGCTCGGCAATACACTTGTCAACAATTTTTACCGAGATTTCTATACGTTTTTGAAAACTTGTTTTTCACTGTCCAAAAATAATACTTCAGATTCTGAATATGTAGTGATAAAAATCAACAAAAAACAAAAAAAAAAACAACGATAAGCTGCCAGAATTTCGCCAAATGCGTATGAAAACCTTTGTTTTGTATTTACAAGTGCACAGGCATAGGGGAACAAGTATACAAATATGTGCTATGTGTGTAATTTAAAATTCACAAATAACTTAGCGCCAACTAAAAATAAACAAAGAACATGGAAACTAAAACAACAATGGCACCAATGGTGATTAGGCAGGCTATCGACACTTGAATAAAACGCAAATTGCTATTTTTTTGTTATTTCTAAATGTGCACATTAGGGTGGTTATTAATATTTCAACTTCTAAATTTTGTATGGAACTCCCATTAGTTTTGGTTTATATAAAAAATAGAGACAATCACGAACTGCTACCTTGGTTTCAAAATATTAAAATAAAAAATAAAAACGTTCAAATTCTACCTTGTTTTGAACTTGTCCAGTTATAACTGTAGTTACTCAGTTTAGCAAAAAAAAATAAAAAAAAATTCGGTGAAATCATACCCGAAAAAAAAATTTTTTTAAAGCTTTTTTGAGCTTCATACTAGCTCTCCCCTTTACATGAGCTCTTAGGGCTTTTTCATGTATGTACATGCGAAATTAGCTGTAAACCAGTTATTTCGAACTTTGAAAAAATTAGAAAAATGCTGCACGTATGTATGTATTCCGAAAACATTAAAAAAATATAATCTTTAGAACTTAATACTGCACGATGGATCCATGAGGCGATGATTTGGAATTTAAATGAATAGTCTTTAATAATATGTAAATATATATGTCAAATTTATCACATTTCGAAATTATTTAAACATTTTGAAATTTTCGCGGGGGTACTATTTTGTACATAGACAAGTATAGGGGGTGTACATACAAACTTTAGATTTTCATATTTTCGAGGACCACCCTAGTGTATACATACATATGTATGTATATATGTAGCACTAATCTTTGTTTTATACGAATTTTAGTAAAGTTCCCTGTAGCCGACTTGCTTCGGTATTAATAGGACTTTATTGTTGTTTCAAGCTAATGAACTTTTGTAGGAATAAAAAAATTCAATTTTTTTTGAAATTATTGAAATTTTGCATTATTATTTTTTTTAATTTTTTGTGCACACATTTGATTTTCTTACTTGTTGTTTTTATTTCCGCGCACGTATCATCGAATTCCACTTATATTCACTATGATTCACTTTAGAGCCGGAATTGGATTGCCGCCTAGCCGGTTGATGCGCTCTTTAAAAAAACACGAAAGCAAAATAAAATTTTTTAAAACAAACAAAGACAAAACAATGCGAAAGTCCGCTACTTAAAATAACTGAAGCATGAATTACGATAGTGCGACAACAGCAACAACTACAAGTACATATATACACAACAACTAGCGGCGACATTCACCAAGTTCACGCGGACGAAACAAGCTTGGCGGCAGTTTGCAACTTCTTTCACCTGACCAGGCAACGCACATCACCGCCCTCACGTCCCCTCGCTAACATTGCTGCCACCAGCACTTCTACGAGCTCAACAACTCCAATGACAACTTCTTGCCATTCAACTTCTTTCGATTGTATTCATTTTTTACAAGCTTTTTTAATTTTTCCTCACTTTAAAGAATTTTCTGTTGTACACTTATTCTTTCCGCAGGNACTTCTTGCCATTCAACTTCTTTCGATTGTATTCATTTTTTACAAGCTTTTTTAATTTTTCCTCACTTTAAAGAATTTTCTGTTGTACACTTATTCTTTCCGCAGGTCGTTTGTTCGTAAGCGCGTTGCTTTTCCCCTTTTCTTTCTTGTTGTTGCTTAATTTATTATTATAATTATATGTATGTACTTTTTTCTCTCACAATAGTTTTTGTACAGATCGCGCGGCGGTAACGCGTACCTCGCTACTGCGCATTCGTTCGGTTTGAAAGTATCTCGGCGACTAACTCAGCGCACACTTGGTTGTTGACTAGCTGGCTGGCTCTTTGGACTCGCTGGGTTGTTCACTGGCCGGTTGGTTGGCGGCGCGATCCAGTGAGTGAATTTTCGTGCATCGCTTGGTTACGCTCGCCTTAAGTTGTCGCGGCGGTGGCAGTGGCCACCGGTAGCTTTGCCGTCGTCTGCAACCCCAAAAAGATCGCCAGCAACATTCCCATCATCAACAGCGTTGAAGCCCAATGCAAAGTCGTCTTCTGGATTGCGTCGTCGTATTTGGCACAGTCTTCTTTCTACATTTGTAAATCTTTTACTTCGTGTATGAACTATAGTTTATATGACGCGGTGTGCGTTTTTGTGTGCCTTTCTTTCCGCTGCTGGTTGCATGACTCAAGTTTGTTATTATCGTTCCTGTTGTTGCTTTTGCTTGTCGTGGTGATTGTGAGCAAACGAATTCACCGGGTAGACATATGTATCTACACCGGAGCGAATTGGAACAGTTCAAGAGGCAATCCAAAAGTTTAATTGATCTTCTTCTCAAATTAATGGATTTGGTATGATTTTAAACTACAACAGACATATCTTTAATCAGGGACAGAATCGCGGCATTTGATATCGAACGTAATTCTTATCGAAAGTAGATTTGAGATATTGGCATGCGAGAGAGCTGCCATTTTACTCCAATCGATTCGAACACGAATGCCCCGATTCGGGGCTTGAGAATCTTTTTCATGACAGAAATCCGTAATGAAATCGGCAAGCCGATACGTGACAGGTACAAAAAAGATTTTATGTTTCATGTCTACTCGGCAGCGAGGACTTTATCTGATTTCTAGAACTATAAAATACTTACGGGAGGGTGGTAATGTTTGTCTGCCTAAGACGTCAGAGCAGAACTTCAAGTATTTATAGCTTTGAGCAAGAATTGTACATTCTTAAAGCATCAAGCGAGTTTAACAGACCACGCCAGTCGTTTCTCTTCTGTGGCAACTGACGGCAATTGCAAACGCCAAGTAAAGCCAAGTCCTTCGCCGCCTGGTGTTTACTCGAAATCCTATACTCGACTAATTTTCAGTGTCTCTCTGATTAGCCACTTGCTTTAAAGACCAAGGCGAAAGTGCTTAGGCATTAGGTTCCGTTGGTACTTCATCGGCACTTTTGCCCAGTGATCCTGACTTTTTCTTGGGTAGTTTTGTATATGGCGAAAGTAAGTATTAGCCAACCGCCTTTGTTTTGTTTCTAATTTCAGTTGAATTATTATAAGTCGCTTTCAGACCAGATGATAAAAGAACTTTCTCGTCTTCCATTGGTTCCTTGCTGATCATCGCGCATCCAAAGTCACTTGCCTGTTGACCATCGCGCGTTTGGTTAAACCAATTATTATTGCAACGCCACGTTTTTAGTTCAAAGTCTTGGTCGTATAACTGCAAACATTTCGTGCGCTGAATAGGACATTTGCTTGAGTGTCCTGCCTTCCATTCATTGGTTTCAAATGTTGTAATCTTTGTAACTATAGGTATAATTACTTAAAAAGCAGCGCATACCCCATGGGTACGGCAGCAACACCAAGAAGCCTGATCTCGATCAAACCTCGTTTTGAAAATATAGTCGTAGATGGAACTCTAAAGCTAAATAAAATTCAACAGCCTTCTGGCCATAGATATATGATGTGTGCATACATGTTTACTAGGGATGCTAAAATTTTTAGATTTTTACGATCCCGGGATTTTTGGGATCTCGTTCATTGTTTTTTTTTTAACAACTCAACACGAAAAAATTGCATGAATATTGTTTGAGCAGCTCTCCTACCATATAATAAATAATAATTAAATGGACTTGAAACCTATTTTTTATTTAAAGTGAACATTATTTCATGGATAACAAAAGAAAAAGCAGTAATTAAATTTATACGCATTTAATAATACTTTGACGTGTACATATCTGATAAAGTAACTTAAAGTATGTCGAAAATGGGCAAATAAAAACTTAAGTCAACAAATGTGGTTGAAAGTAGTCCATAATACTCATTTCAACCAGTTTTGTCTATACTTTTTTGGTTTATTTAATATTTAAATTTTTTTTTATAAAAGTATCCCCATTTTACATAAAATTAACTGCATTTCAAAACTTGTACAAAAAATATAAAATTGCAAAAAATATTAACCGAAATTTTAAACATTCCACTCAGATTTTTTATACAAATTTTGGGTATGCAGGTATATAGCTCTTTAAATTATAGCACAGTTTTTCAAAGTATATTGCACTGTATTTTTTGAGTAATTTTTTGAATTACTCATGTTATTCAAATTTCAAAGTCCTTTTAAAAAGTCCTGACGCCAGAGAGAAAAACTAAAACCCCAATTTTACTGCATATATTTGGCCCATGGTTTGGCGAATATATTGATTTTTTGTGTGTGTAAAATTGCCGGTCGCACGGTGTTATACACTCTAGTGGTGGCAAACTATCGATGGCACTATCGATACTATCGATGGTGTTGGTTTTTTTCACTATCGATAGTTTTTCAAAACAAGTTTTCGACTATTGATCATTTCCCACCACTAATACATACATATACAAGACATTTATAAAAAAAAATATTAAATATTAAATAAACCAAAGAAATAAAGCAAAAACTAGTCAATATAAGGCGTTTATATTATTGCCACCAAATCAAATTAAAAATCCCGAAATCCAGGGATTTTTTTACAAATAATACCGGGATTTTCGGGACCTAAAAGTGACTGGCATGCCGTGATTAGCATCCCTAATACATACATATCGCTACCTTAATATAGAAAGGCCCTATCTGCCATCGTCGCTGATATACAAAAAGCCGTAACTAACTAAAAATCGAAAATTTACGTTTTAATTGATTATGATGCATTTGATCGCATTATGTGGCCCCAAATCGTTTTATGCAATAAAAGATTTTAGTTAGTTACGGCTTTGTGCATTTCAGCGACGATGTGAGATAGGGCCTTTCTATATTAAGGCAACGATATGTATATACTTATTTTCATGAGACTTGTTGGACCGCCATTTGGCCTTCTTCAACCTCATAGGTGGCGTTTAACGTGTGCATTTGCCCCACTCACCATTTCTTTCAACTTTATTTACTTTTTTTGTACAACTTGTCAGCTCCTCGTTCTACTTGCATTACCACTGCTATGTGGACATGACACATCCACACATGCATGTGTACTTTTTGTAGATATTTTTATCACTTGCGGAGTGGCATAGCAATGCGGAATTTGTGATTTTGAATAGTCGGGATGGCCCATTTCGCATTGCACATATGTATGTAGGCGCAAGCTTACTTGCGAAACTATGCTTCTATGTATGGTGAAATGTAAGTAATATAATGGCGTTTATACTAGAAAATAAGTCCATATATTACCTAATATACATACCTCTCAACCAGGAAAAGGAAAATCAATTTCCACTACCACTAATGGGTAAGTCAACTGGTTTTGGCACCATGCCAGGAAGGCTTCACCCCTTGATCTATGCAGGCATTACTAGAGCCATAACCTCCGGAAACGATCATCATAAGCATATCTATTCTGGTCCAATTAATTGGAAAGTAGACTAATTGAAGAACCTTCCCATAAACCGAGCAGAAGGAGTGGAGACCTTAGGGCTTAATACTTGACGATCCCATCGCCGAATTCACAACGCTACCGAAATTATCTATGTATAAGCTATGTATAAGGGAGCACCTGAAGAGAGATTATCACAACAATACTCGAAGACTTCCATGCTTGCGTTCCCACGACAGTCGGGTCTACGTAACCGGAACGACCCAGATGTATATCTGGCCAAGGACTGTCACTCCAGCAACACTCCCCAAAAAGTCTTTGGGGAATTTGTATGCTGCTACAACAACAACAACTTCCATGCTTGATATAACGATGGATTCAAGCTCAATGAATACAAAACTTGTGGCGTCGTATTTGGAACTAGGTTTCCGAAACGTTTACTACATACCCAATATTTGCAATTGAAGTCTGTGCTGGCAAATTCCTTCGTAGAAGGACTAGTAGGCCAAGAATAAATATCAAGTCAAATAATCAGGCATTACCATAATTCTTAGACTCATTCAGAACGATATTAAAGCTTGTGGACAAAAGAATAACTCTCCAAGATATCACTACTCATACGCCAGATCATTGGCTAATATTAACATAACTTTAGAAATACCGATCACCAAAACCGTAAGCTGCCCGGGCAATACCGCACCTTACAGCTCCCAAGTTCCTACAAAAATTTCCTTACATTGTATGTATTCAGTAGGTAGTGATGAGAGTTGCACATTCTGGCTGGGCATTTGGGGAAAATACATAATCGATAGGATTTATTGCTTATCGAACCGAATATAACGACGTGTGTTGATGGATTTCGCAACTGCCCTATCATGTTTGGGGTCCCCGGCAAATTCGATCATTCTCAATTCTTTTGTGGAGTCCTTCCTTTTCTCGTTTCTATCGATTAGGCGGTTTGAGACCCATAGTATGGGCAGTAGACCTTGCTACACATAGGAAAATACATACACATAGAACCGTTAGGATAAAATATCTCCGACCCCTTTTGACAACACTAGGGTTAATCTCTCAAAACTATGTGATAGAGGAAGATATTGATAATACTCCTGGTAGAGATTCGTCCGCACTTGCGGCAGGGTCATGAGTTCTGGAGTGATGGCGTAGGTCTGGACTCAAAAGAGGAGGGGAAGCAAGCAGCTTGTGCTCATTTGTGATAGCTGGCAGTCATCCTGCTACTGCATCTCCTAAGGGAATGCAGTCCATGAATCTTACATCCAAGGAAAATAGCGGATATTGTCCTATTTGACGAAAACTAGGTCAGATATAGGACTCGTCTGATAGCAGCCTAGCAGTGACAAAACTTGTGCAATTCTGCTAACAGGACCTGGTTTCTGCAAGGCTAGGGTTCACGAACAAGAACTGTTGGAAAAACTGTATTGTTACCTCTACATATCTTCCCTATGACTAATGTGGCTGGTCTTGTAGAATAATGTGACAGCCGATGTGTTGGTTTGATCTTGAGTTGCGATGCTTATGCCTATAATAAGATCTGCGACAGTAGCATATGTAATGCAAGGGGAAATCAGCTTTACGATAAATATTGATTTGTGGGCTTGACATTCTCAACTTGGGGCACCGAACCGCTGTTTATTACTTCTAGAACTCAATAAGTGATTGATCTCATTCTTTCTAACTCTCGGGAGTTCTGAGTAAGGATAGTGTTCGCACTCCACGTTGACACAGCCCTCACTAAACTCCATATTCTGGCCTATTTACGCATTACTGGAGCAACGCGTACATGTCCGACGATAGTATAGAAGTGCTTCTCAAACTCGAGACCCTGCACATCACCATAGAACAGATAGCCAAGCTTACTATCCTAAACTGTGAGATATGGTTATGACAGAAGTAAGGTGGTAGGATCCCAGCTCCCGCTACAACTTTTCCCCAGAGATGTAATAAATAATTGTTTTGAAAAG
>NW_016169020.1:0-1129 GCF_001687245.7 Rhagoletis zephyria
AACAAAATTAATATACCCTTGTGCACATGTGCGCTCGGGTATAAAAATAGAACTTTTGCATGAATATAAAAGATTTTCCCTACGTTTCAAAGGCAGTTAAAAAATGCGTATAATTTTCGTCACGAAATTGATATTATAAATTTTGTGTTTCTAGTTNGATACATATATACACGAGATTTGGAAGTTTTTATCCAGACGTCCAATCGACATGTTTGAGATATCGTTGGAAAGGTCTTGCAGAGTGTGTCCAGAAAAGGTATGCAAGCTTCATAAACGATTAACCGGATTCTTAAAAATTAGGCTAAAGTGTTGCGAAACAAAAAAAGTTTTTTTGCTTTTGCCGGTTTAAAGGGGCACGAGGGTACACCCAATATATTTAGTGTTATTCTATAGGCCAATACCTTTCAAGCGATACCGTATGTATTAAGTTCCGGCTACTAGTTGGAAAGATATAGAGGTAAATGTGTTTTGGTTCGAGTCTCCACTACGAGATGCTTTGGTATGTATGTGGCGTCTGTACGTACCATCATTTAATGTTGTTCAAACTTTCAGGAATTAAAGTACAAAAAGAACTAAGAAGGTTTTGTTCCAGGATGTTTTGATTCGTAAGCCTTTGTGGGCGTGGCTGCTGCCTGAATTTTGAAAAAATGCAATTTTTTAAAGTACTACTGAGGCCGCACTACTCAGTCCATGTCATTGGTGCTGATATTAGTAGATGTGTCTTAAAACAAGCTATCTAACGCTGTCTTTTGCGTTTATAAAATATAAATATGTCATAACGTTATCGCATGAAAACTAAAAATCGGGCTGCTGAATATAGAGATTTCGGACATTTTCTCAAAAACTTGTCAGTCGATTTTATTCTAAGTTTCTACAGGTATAGCCCAAAACCTTAGCTTTCATCTGGTATATAGCCTATATCTGGGAAAACTCTTGTTGTGGAGATATTACGATTCAAATTGAAAAAATGTCGCTTCAAAAAGTGTCAAATGGTTAAAAATTAACATATTCGTCTAGTTTGGTTACTATAAGATATATAAATAACATACTCGGTTCCCCGATTGCCACTCAAACTAAAATTCCCTGCAAATCGGGGAATTTCCCGCGAGTTGACAAGTTGAAGGATGCA
>NW_016169020.1:1162-11111 GCF_001687245.7 Rhagoletis zephyria
GACGGACGGACAGACAGACATGGCTTAATCGATTTCTTTTTTCATCCTGATCATTTATGTATACATTTGTCTATATCTATCTCGATTCGTTTTGGCTGTTACAAACAACCGTTATGTGAACAAAATTAATATACCCTTGTGCACATGTGCGCTCGGGTATAAAAATAGAACTTTTGCATGAATATAAAAGATTTTCCCTACGTTTCAAAGGCAGTTAAAAAATGCGTATAATTTTCGTCACGAAATTGATATTATAAATTTTGTGTTTCTAGTTCAGCTTCGTCACTCGAAAATTTTACCTCAAGGAGGTGTTTTATTTGATACATATATACACGAGATTTGGAAGTTTTTATCCAGACGTCCAATCGACATGTTTGAGATATCGTTGGAAAGGTCTTGCAGAGTGTGTCCAGAAAAGGTATGCAAGCTTCATAAACGATTAACCGGATTCTTAAAAATTAGGCTAAAGTGTTGCGAAACAAAAAAAGTTTTTTTGCTTTTGCCGGTTTAAAGGGGCACGAGGGTACACCCAATATATTTAGTGTTATTCTATAGGCCAATACCTTTCAAGCGATACCGTATGTATTAAGTTCCGGCTACTAGTTGGAAAGATATAGAGGTAAATGTGTTTTGGTTCGAGTCTCCACTACGAGATGCTTTGGTATGTATGTGGCGTCTGTACGTACCATCATTTAATGTTGTTCAAACTTTCAGGAATTAAAGTACAAAAAGAACTAAGAAGGTTTTGTTCCAGGATGTTTTGATTCGTAAGCCTTTGTGGGCGTGGCTGCTGCCTGAATTTTGAAAAAATGCAATTTTTTAAAGTACTACTGAGGCCGCACTACTCAGTCCATGTCATTGGTGCTGATATTAGTAGATGTGTCTTAAAACAAGCTATCTAACGCTGTCTTTTGCGTTTATAAAATATAAATATGTCATAACGTTATCGCATGAAAACTAAAAATCGGGCTGCTGAATATAGAGATTTCGGACATTTTCTCAAAAACTTGTCAGTCGATTTTATTCTAAGTTTCTACAGGTATAGCCCAAAACCTTAGCTTTCATCTGGTATATAGCCTATATCTGGGAAAACTCTTGTTGTGGAGATATTACGATTCAAATTGAAAAAATGTCGCTTCAAAAAGTGTCAAATGGTTAAAAATTAACATATTCGTCTAGTTTGGTTACTATAAGATATATAAATAACATACTCGGTTCCCCGATTGCCACTCAAACTAAAATTCCCTGCAAATCGGGGAATTTCCCGCGAGTTGACAAGTTGAAGGATGCAGTTGTGCTAATCACTTCGTACATGTCTTGGAAACCACAATTTGTGTGTACTTTAAAGTTTTTTCAACGTCACATGAGGAAAGGGTAATAATTTTCACCATTTTAATTGTAGTTATGTACACAGTATTTAACTATGCTGCATGGGTTTATCACCCGCGCTTAGCGCCGGTTGTTCAATGTCTGATTATCACTACTTGCCGGTTAAATATCATTATCAACGTTTTCGACATCATGCATATAACACGTGATCGATAAAGCAGTCGTTGTATTTAACCGGAGCTTCTACCTCCGATTAATGCTAATCAGACATTGAACAACCGGCCCTTAACCTACCTGGGAAGACGCGCACGTGATAGAAGTAAAACTTCTTAAAAAAAGCACATGTGTGCGCCCACACCTAGTAGAAATCTTAACAAAAATAAACTACGAGACAATCAGACGAATACAGTTGTTTATTGTATCCAAAGTTGGTACCAAGTTGATAAGTTTTTATCATTTCTCATAATTTTTATTTTTTATTTTTTTTTCGAATACAAAGAATATTATCATTCTTTTTCGCTTTATTCCGTATTCGAAAAATTATATGTTTCAATGGACACATCGACTTGAATACATCATTTAGATTTAGATAATATGTTTAGCAATTTATTTGAGAAAAATAAAACATTTAGATTATTGTTTGTATTTACGTTGATTTTAAATTTGCTACCCCAAAATTATTGATATCAAATAAAACACCTCTTTGAGGTAAAATTTTCGAGTGACGAAAGCTGAACTGAAAACACAAAATTTATGATATCAATTTCGTGACGAAAACTATACGCATTTCTTAACTGTGTTTGGGGTACGCTTTCCAATTGCTCCGCGGAGGCGGCTTCTGTGCTGATGGAACGGAAAGCGATGTTACTGACACGGGTGACTTGCTGGGTTCGCCTGTTGCGACTCAAATCGCGCGAAATAAGGTTCTACACGGACCGGGCAGTAACTTAATCACCACTTCCTTAGCCACGTAAGTTAAACACGAGTAGTTCCGTCTACAATTGTTGTACAGAGGTACTGATTTATTCAAATAAAAAAAGTTCAAAGATTTTGGCAATTGCCAGGTTAGCGTAGGTGCGGCGATACAATTATTAACTTCAAAATTCACGAGATTGGCGGTCAGCGTTGTACAAAAGGTTTTTACGACGACCAAGATGTTCTTCAAGCAAATTCAACGAGTATATAAAANATATATATATATGCGTACATATAAACAAATCTAGGCGTATAATCGCCAACAGCAAAAATTTCAAAAATAAAAATACACGCAGTTATGCGGTTGCAGTGCTGCTCTCCTCAACATCGTGGCCGCCCTAGGCGCGGTCAGCGGCTAGAGCCTCTTTCAGTTCATTAAGTGTTCGTATAGCATCCTGGACCAAAAGTTCGGTCACCTTTCCTCTATAGGTACGGTCTGAAGCCCTTGAGTAGTGTGGCGGACGTTGCGGCGAGGGATGGTGGGCGGCGGGAGCGATTGTCTAGCGGTATGACGAGCGGCTAGGCGTATAGTTCTGCTTGCTGGTTGACGGTGTAGCTTAGATGACCGGGAAGATGTAGACAACTGGCCAGAGCGATGTGCGTCAGATGATGACCTCTGGCGATGCAGAAGTGAGTGGTGTCGTAGGCCGCAAGTTCGGAACCTAGCCAAGGAGCTGCATTCACTGGTGGCGTGTGAAAGCGCCAAACAATTTACACAAAACTTGTGTGCGCGTGCCAGTAGCCACCTCTGCTACGGCTGCATCCCCCTGAACAGAGGGCATTTACGTAGGGCGTGGTGACGTTTGCATATGCGGCATCGCTGATAATCTTCTTCTTCTGGTTCAGTCGACTTCGTGTCGGCTGAGGTGCTTGATCCATAGCGATCTGAAAAGATGGGTTTACGGGGGNCAGTAGCCACCTCTGCTACGGCTGCATCCCCCTGAACAGAGGGCATTTACGTAGGGCGTGGTGACGTTTGCATATGCGGCATCGCTGATAATCTTCTTCTTCTGGTTCAGTCGACTTCGTGTCGGCTGAGGTGCTTGATCCATAGCGATCTGAAAAGATGGGTTTACGGGGGACTTTAGTGATGAGAATATTAGATTTGATTGATATGAGTGTAGTTTGGTGTGTGGCGATCGTACTCTAAGTGGTGCATTATAGCGGTGGAGGAGCGGTCTGAGCGGGAAGAGGGATTTAAGTGGTAGCAAGAAGGTAGGCCAGTATTATTTTGATGGTTGTTCGGCTTCTGTGAGCGATGGGAGATTTGCCTCAGTGAGAAGGAAGCATAGCTTCACAAGGGGTCGTGTGAGAATACCGGTCTGAGTGCGAACGTCCACGACGCGTCTGTGCCCATCCGGCCCGGGATACGCCTTTTCTATGCGTCCTAGACACCACTCCGTGGGTGGAAGGGTATCGTCGTTTATGAGAACGCACTCGCAGACCTTGGGGTCTATTTGTTAATTTTTCCATTGTTTCTTTTTTGGAGGTCTTTCAGATAGCTGCTGAAATAATGATGTAGAATTTTTAACTTTTCCCACCGATTGGTCCAAGACAGGTCTTCATCATTTACCTCAGGGATGGCCAGAAAAGGAGCACCTCTGAGGAAATGGCCGGGTGTGAAAGCGGTGACCTCGGAAGGGTTTTGCGATAGGGGCGAAATAGGTCGGGAATTTAATACTGCTTCTATTCTTACCAAGAGGGTGGTGAATTCCTCAAAGTTGAATTTGTAAGTTCCGGCAATCTTTTTGAAGTGCAGTTTAAAACTTTTGACGGCATATTCCCACAAACCACCCATGTGGGCAGCACCGGGGGGAATGAATTTCCAATTGATGCCTTGAGGTGAGTACTTGTTAATGACTTCTTGGGACACTTCAGTGAGAAATGCGGTGAACTCCTTTTCGGTGGCTCTCTTGGCACCTATGAAGGTTTTGCCGTTATCACTCATCATTTTTGCGGGGTATCCACGACGTCCAACGAAGCGAGCAAAGGCTGCGAGAAACGCATTGGTTGTGAGGTCTGAGCACAACTCAAGGTGAACAGCTTTTGTAGAGAAGCACACAAAAACGGCCACGTAGCCTTTTACAAAGGTGTGGGATCTTAGCAAAGAGGCCTTTATTTGAAAAGGCCCCGCAAAATCAACACCGGTGGTGGTAAAAGGCGGAGCATAGGTGCATCGTTCCGGAGGCAAGACTGCCATGATGTGCGAGCGGTTTTGCTGCTTATGGAGAGTGCAGATTTTGCATTGATATATAAATTTTTTTATGAGGGGTTTCAGCCGTGGGATGTAGAATTCCTGCCTAATTCATTGCTGCATGAGACGCGTTTCTACGTGAAGCAGTAGTTCGTGCAGAAATCGCACGTAAAGAACTGCGAGTCGGGATTTTTCTGGGATTATGACGGGATGTCGCTCATTATAGCTCAAAAAGGAGTGAGCTAAGCGACCATTGACTCTGAGCAAGTCATTTTTATCCAAAAATGGGTTGAGGGTACGCAAGGAGCTTCGTTTGTCAATGATCATGGAATTTAGTAATCGTCCCCTTTCGCTAGGGAAGTAGCGAGATTGCGTGAAGGCTATAAGATGGTTTTTTGTATTGCGGAGGTCTTCGTGGGTTAACGAACTGGGATTAGTGGGCATGTTATACCTGGCTAGGTTTATAAACCTGAAAACGTACGCCATGACGCGGTCTAGGCCGTCGATATCTTCTGCGGCGGCGTGGAACGTTTCGACCTTGCGCACTTCTGGTGGCATGACTTCTCGGCGTGAATATTTCGGCCATGCCTCGGGGGGATTTGTTAGCCAAGTCGGACCGTTCCACCATAGGGAGGAAGCTGCCAAGTCTAGCGGTTTACACCCTCTGGTGCCCATATCCGCGGGATTCTCCTTGCTACATACGTGTCGCCATGTAGCATTTCCGACTAGATCGATTATTTGTGCGGTGCGGTTGGCTACGAAGGTCTTCCAGGCGTAAGGCGGCTTTTCGAGCCATGCCAGAACAATTTCGGAGTCCGACCAGAGGTTGAGCTTATTTGGTGAGGGATTAAGGTGAGATTGGACGACTGCTACAAGNGGTCCGACCTGAGGTTGAGCTTATTTGGTGAGAGATTAAGGTGAGATTGGACGACTGCTACAAGTTTTGCTAAAGGACAGCTCCACACAGTTCGAGCCGTGGTAAACTTGTTGTCTTGAGAGGCGCCACCTTTCCTTTAGCTAATAGAAGGTGAGAGGAGACACGAGTATCGTGTATGGTGCGGACATAAATAGTGGCGCAATAAGCCTTTTCCAAGGCGTCGCAGAAGCCATGCAGTTCTGACTGTTGATCTGGCATATAATATACCCAGCGAGGTATTTGAACAGTGGAGATTGCCTGTAGATTGTTGGCAAATTGGTTCCATTTGATAAGACGGTTTTACCTGCTCATCCCAATCAGTCCCATCAGGCCAAAGCTCTTGTAGAAGAATTTTTGCCTGAATCATTACCGGCGTAAGCCATCCTGCCGGGTCAAAAAGTTTGGCGACCGAGGAGAGTATTTGGCGCTTCGTACTTGCGGATGAGGCCGGGATGGAATCAATCGTATAAGAGAACGTATCAGTGAGAGCGTTCCATTGAATTCATTAAGTTTTCGTGGCACTTGCTTTCTCGAACTGGAGGAAATTTGTATCAGGCAAGTCCTCTTTATTTATACTTCTGAGGATTTCAGGATGGTTAGCGGTAATTTTCTTCAAAGGGAAGCCTGCCGATTTAAGAGCTTGGATGGCTTGGGCGAGAGATTCGGTAGCTGTGGGTAGGTCAAGGCTGCCCGAAAAAATGTCGTCTACGTATGTATCGTTCTTCAGTATGGGCACGGCCATGGGGAATGTAGTTTCTATGTCTTGGGAGAACTGGTGAAGGGTGCGAATGGCGAGATAGAGCGCACAGTTGACACCAAATGTGACCGTTTTCAACTTATAGTCCCGAATGGGGTTAGTTGGGGTAGAACGAAATAGTATTCTCTGAAAATCTTGGTCGTCATCGTGCAGCATTATTTGTCGATACATTTTTTCAACATCCCCATTGAATACAAACTTATAAGTCCTCCATTTTAGAATGAGAAACATCAAATCAGGCTGGAGAGTTGGTCCGGTATATAAAATGTCATTAAGAGAGTACCCAGAACCAGAAGTATTTGACGCATTGAAGACAACTCGCACCTTGGTCGTTCGTTTCTCTGGTTTAACCACCGCGTGGTGATGGAGGTAGAACGACCGGTAATTGCCTTCTGAGGACTTTTCATAAGAATCAGTTTCTTCCATATGTTTGAGTGTTACGTATTCCTCCAAGACGTTATCATACAGAGTTTTAAGGTCACCTTTTTTGAGAAGACTTCTCTCCATGCTGAGAAACTGTTATAGAGCTGAAGCGCGAGAATGGCCTAGGGCGATTTCAGTGGGGAAACTCGGCTTGAATGGGAGGCGTACCATATAGCGAACATCGACTGTGCGCGTGGTTGTGGCTTTATAGAACATTTTTAACACATTTCATCTTCGGGGGTAGTGAATATGGGGTGAACTTCCTGTATTTCCCAGAACCTTCGTAGTTGGGAGTTGAGATGTTCGTTTGAGGTGTCCTCTACTTGAGTCGAGAATGATTCTATTTGTTGGGGAATTTTACCACTCAGAATCCAGCCAAATATTGTATTTTGGGCTAACAGATTTTCAGATAGTTTTTCTATGCCTTCGAGCATAATCTGCGGGATGAGATCGCTACCAATTACTAGGTCTATCTGATTTGGGGAGTGACAGTTGGGGTCTGCTAGCGTTAAGTGAGACCATTTATTTCTTTGCTGATGACTTAACTGGAACCTAGGGAGAATTTTCGTTAACTGGGGCAAAACGATTGCTTGGGCACTTATTTTTGTCGTCAAATCAGCAGATACTAGGACTCCCATGCCTGAGATTTCAAAGCTTGAGCTTTGACATGGTAGCCCTAGTCTGTTCTGAGCTTTTGTGGAGATGAAACTCCGTTCTGACCCTTGGTCTATGAGTGCTCTTAGTTTAAAGAGCTCACCTCTTTGTTCCACAGTCACAATTGCAGTAGGGAGGAGTATTTTACTTTCATTCTCCGAATAAAACGACTGTACTCTCGTTCTGTTCGAACTCGAGGGGGCTTCTTCTTGTTCATCATTGTGGGTTTGAAGGTTGGAGTGTGTCGATGATGTCATTGCGACCTGAGATGAGGTTTTTTGAAGTTGCTGTCTTTTTGGCGTAGAGTTAGGGGTTTCGTGAAGTGCCGTATTATGTCGTTCATGACAATGGAAACAAGTCTGGGTACTTGCGCAGTCTTTTATTAGATGGGATTGAGAGAAGCAGTTAAAGCACATTTTGTGTTCTCTAATAAATTGTCTGCGCTCCTGAGTTGTCATTTTGCGAAATTTTGGGCAGCCCCACAGCGAATGTCCCGAATGTTTACACATTGGACATTTGTGCATTGTTCGATGTTCTGTCATGTGAGCTTGGACATGGGATAGAGACCTATTCTGAGGGTTTTGAGGAGTTTTAAATTGAGGTCTGCTTTGATATGTAGGGGGTTTGTAATAATTGTTTGACTGAGGCATGGGTTTGGTTTGGGACGTCGTCATTGATCAACCCTCTCCGCAACCTCAATGCGAGTGGTTAAGAACTGGTTCAGTTGGGGAAGGTCTTTCCTGGAACTGGGAGATTGTTCCCATAAAGATACTGTGTTTTCTGGGAGCTTAGAGGTGACGATGTATATAAGGATCGGATCCCAGCTTTCGGTTGAGACCTCCTGAGTGGCAAGGATTTGGAGGCAATTGTTAACAGAAGGTTGTAATCTATGTATGTCCTCGCTATTTTCCGTATTGATGGGTTTGAGGTTCATGAGAATGCGGGTCTGATTGTCTACGAGAACTTGCTTATTTTCGTATGGAGACTTAAGGGCTTCCCACGCTAAATTAAAACTATCGTCAGTCAGAGGAAATTGCCTTACTATTTCACCGGCTTTGCCTTGGGTTTTGTACCTTAGATGGTACAGTTTTTGACCTTGAGTAAGTTCTGGGTGGTTGATGTAGACCGCCGTGAACATGTCACGGAAAGACGGCCATTGTTCATAACCCCCAGAAAACATCTCGGTATCGCAAGGTGGGACTTTTAGAGTGATTCCACTCTCTTTGGGCTGGGGTGCAGTTGAGGGGGGTGCGGGAATATTGGCTGGTTTCATTAGTTGCAGCTGGTCTGCTATCTGGGCCTTTGTGTCTTCGTAGGTTATTAGACATGACCTATACTTGTTATAGGAGGAGGCTCTAAAGTCTTCGGGAAGGTCATTGTCATCGGTCTCAATAATTACATCATGGGCATCTTGTACGCGATCCCAAAATTTGTCCATGTTTCTATCTTTTATAAGTAGAGCAGACTCAGTATTGGCTTGGATCGGGGTTGCTCTAAACCGAGAGCAGTAGTCCATGAAGTTATCAGTCTCCGCAATAAACTTCACTGTTGGGTTGGGTAGCTTCAGTTTTTTTGCGGACTTACCTGCTGAACGCGTTGGTCGCTGAGAATCGGTGGAAGAACATTGCATTTTCTCTTCTTCGCTCATTTTGGGGCTTTTTTTGGTGTTGTCACTTTCGCGTACGTTTAACATCCACGAATGCTGGAGTTGAAATGGGGACTGCGACTTAAGAAAATTTGAGCCGAAGAAGGAAGAGTTGCGTAAAGATGAACAACTTAGGAGATATCGAAACTTCGGTATCGTACCAGTAAACTTTGCAACCACCGAGATATTGAATCAATTATTCACTACTTGAAGCCAGAGATTTTACAACAGCATAAGGGAATGTCATCGAGCTTTTGTACTGTAAGGCGAATTGAGGTTCAATGAACAGGACTATAAATCGGTTCACTTGTTATTGCAAGAGAATGAAAAAAAGGAAAACGAAAGCAAAAATACTTTGTTCCGAAAGAGATTTGAGGTTAATTAAACTTTAATTATTTTATGTCACACTGAACCAACCTTGTACTACTGTTCAAGCACTTATTGTACATACATATACACGTATGCACATATGTATGTATGTATGTTTGCTGTACCGCTCACACCGCTTTTATTTTCATATCATTCATCATCATCATTGGGGTTTCCAATATAAATGTGTACGAAAAGAAATGAAATTGATAGCGAATACGAATTTTAACGTAATTTTAAGCTGAAATTATTTCGAGAAATTGAGGTATGTTATTTTAAACCTGTAAACACTATTGATTTGGTTCTTTTTGAGAGAAAATTTCGCGAGATGGCCTATTGTATCTATGTAAGAGGTATACCGTTTGTTATATATTATGTATGTATATAGATACAGTAGGTTCAACTTTTGGCGGGATGTCTAGTTGCGAGAAAATATGTGCTTTACTTTTTAATTCGATTTTTAATAAGATGTTACCGTGGGGTTAGTAAGAGAGTTGAGGTACTCACTTACGGCTTTACTGATTTTTATACCCGAGCGCACTTGTGCACAAGGGTATTATAACTTTGTTCACATAACGGTTGTTTGTAACAGGCAAAACGAATCGAGATAGATATAGACAAATGTATACATAAATGATCAGAATGAAAAGAGAAATCGATTAAGCGGTGACTGTCTGTCCGTCCGTC
>NW_016169020.1:17021-18189 GCF_001687245.7 Rhagoletis zephyria
TCTTTTTTTTATAAGTTCTATATTTTTTTTACGTTACTTTCAGTTAGTTGTTGTTGAATTTTTAACAAAATTCATCTCTAAAAATTAAAATTAACTAATAGTAAAATAAGAAATGTGATATAAAATAAAGCAAATGAAAATAAAATAAAATAAAAAAATATAAAATAAATAATAAAAACAAAAAATTTTTTCGCAATCGCTCCAACCGAGTATCGAACCTGGCAGCTACAGGCTTGTAGCTCGCCACTCTCACCACTCGGCTACCGCGTACGCGAAACTCGACTGCTTCGTTTGCTTACTTGTACAAAAGACAACAAGTGGCCGTTTTTACCAGTGTTGTCATCGAAAATTCCCCGGATCCGAGTTAATTCCCAAAAATTTCGTGCATTTGTTCGGCTGCTTATGCTCATTTTAAAGAGGAAAATGCATGAGTTAAAGCAAATTAAGGCTGGTTATGCAAATAATCGAGCCCGTTTGTCTACCGTATAAGAAACAAAAAAAATATATATTTAATTTGCATTTTACCTGAACCTCTCTGGATATTAACAAATTCTGGAAAGCATCTTTGCGCACTCAGCTACAGCCAGACATATAAATGTGCTTTCAAATGTTGAATTTCCATCAACACCACAGCACGCGATTTGCACTGATAAACACCCTGTAGGACAGACATGGGCACTTTTTTGTTCGCGCAGTAGCGAAAGTGCGAGCGCGGGATGGAGAAAGGGAAAAACAGTTTACGGGAGGAAGGGTATGAAAAGTTGCGAAAAAATTATTTATATCACAACGACATCATGTTCATCGCAGTACGGCTGCGGTCAAGGCGTATTTAACAAGGTGGTGTTGGCCGTATATAAGTAAAAAATTACACTAACAAATTATACGCTGATGTCCATACTGTCATTGGTATGAGTTACAACAAACACATCATTTTGACGTAATGGCCTCCACGGCGAAAAACTCAGCTGTCGCCCCAACACCACCTTGTTTAATACACCTTGGCTGCGGTAATACTGACTTTGTGTACCAAATACACAATACACATATACACAATAAGCCATCGTTCGGACTTCGCTCCGATAGGAGTAGATTTGTTCCGTTTTGTCNACGACATCATGTTCATCGCAGTACGGCTGCGGTCAAGGCGTATTTAACAAGGTGGTGTTGG
>NW_016169021.1:0-5628 GCF_001687245.7 Rhagoletis zephyria
GAGCGGCTATTCTAATATCAAGAGAATGTTTTGAAGCTGCAAACAAATGTATTCCTGCAGCAGTTTAGATAGAATTGAAACAATTTGCATTAATTCAAAAAACTCTAAAAACAACTAGAATTTCTCCAAATCATAATAAGTTTCATGTAAATAGCCATCCACAATTCGCAGAGTTTTGCGATTTTGTAAGAAAAGAAAAAATCAACTTCCATTTTTTGTCACGTAACGACACTCTCTTTAAATGCTTATATTTCAGGACCAAGCAGTTCGATTGATTTAATTTTTCGGTTAAATATAAAGCTAATTATGTGCTAAATAATGGCCCAAAACAGTTAAAGAAAACAAATGGTATTCCTTTTTTGTATCACATTGAAATCGTACGACTCTCACGTGCGCCACCATGGGAATGTCCATATGCGGATAGGGGGGTGCAGATACTTTTTAACAGTCTTTGATGTAAGTGGAAATGTTGCCATGGCTAAAATGGCATGGCGGCTACTTGAAAAGAAGCTCCTTACTCTCAGGGTATCCCAACAGATTCCTTTTTTGGGAGGTAAACTTTCACGAGCAGCGCCGACCCAATACATACTGATGTTTTAACGCCCATGCTCAAGTTATTAAACTATTGCCGTGGCGCCGTTCACTAAACTAACAAGTACCTGTAGTACATAGAGAATGCTAGAATTTGACCTCGACAGTCTTGTAAAAGGTTTTAACCACTCCAATGAATTCTTCGATGCTCAAATGTTTAAATTTCACTTGGATCTGACGCGAGTATACTATGAATTTATTACTGGCCAAAAACCTCTCCAAAAAACATTTAAATTTTTCGATGCGCAATGAGTACAATGACACCATGGAGTAATTTAAATTTTGTTAAATTTAATAACGCAATTTTGCACGTCACACACATCCGTGGCTATCAAGCGGAGGACATTGCTACTTTGGTGCCTCGATTGTGCATCAATTGTAAATAACGGTAAACTCAACCTTGCATATGATCCTTCCCAAGAGTACTAGTAAATTGTTGTGCCGGATTTCCGATATAAATGAGTATCTACATAAAAATTTGCGTACATGCTGAATTTAGTTTTTGCCGTGGCACAAAGTGCAGAGTGCCAAAAGCCAAAATGTGAGTGTGTGTATGTCAGTGAATTCGTTTGCAAAAGTAAGTGCATACATATTAAGCTAAAAACATGCCATGGAGTTCAATTGTGCTCAATAAAAGATGTGAGTATGTTGTACATATCCAATTGCTTTCTGCAGTTCTGTTTCCCTTTTCCATGCATATTCATAGTGCTGTGAAGTAGTACTCGTCAATACACTAGCAAGGTTATATGCTCCATGGGGTAATATACATATATCACATTCAGTGCTTAAAAACACAGTTAAAAAGTAAAAGCATTTAAATGAAATTTCCATGTGGTATACATACATACATCCTAGGAGATAAATGGGTCTCTCTCAAATAAGGAGTGCTTTCTATTGAATTATTTTGTGATGATGGAAAATTTATACAACGTATGGTAGTAATGTAAAGTGGCCGTGCATTCTCATGTATCAACATCCAGCGAATTGAGCGCCACCATATTTTGGGAACGGGGTTTTTTTTTAATTGGTCGAATTCATAATGGCAAACCCTGTCTCGATTGCTGCGATAGAAGTAGTTGTAATTATAACTCCACATTTCTGAGTTAGTCAGTTGTTAATACTTACAAGATACATATTTTATGCTGGGATATTAAATATAATAAAAGTATCTGCTAACACATGCTCTTCTTTTTGTCGACGTGAGGTTAGGATATCTCAAACTGAGAGTCGCTTTGGATTCAGCACCCAAAAATCTGCAAGAAACGGGGTATTGCACTCAGTTGGTAAAATTTTGTTGAACTGTGTAATCGATATACAAAGAAATTTTCACACAACACAGAAGAAGAGGTAGCGGTAATTTCTGCATACTCAACTCAAAACTTATATTTTTTGGATTATGACACTATTGAAGTAAATGCGCGATATGTATGTAAACTTTTTGTGTAAAATAATTTTCCTGCCAATTAAAATTAGTTTACTCATTTAGTCGGTAATGGAAAAAGTTTTAAATACTTCGCAAAAAGTTCAATTACAGTGAGGTAAGTTTCATAAATAATATTTATGTAAATTTATTTTAACATAAGTTAAACTTTTAAATCAATATAGTTTGTTAATTAATCATACTACCAGTGGCGGCTTTGAATATTTGCAACCCCTAAGCAATTCAGAATTTGCTGCCCCTTTTCCGATAAGAAAAATATTCTGAGGTAAATNAATACTTTTATTACAATTTAAGATGAAAATGTGGTATTTGCCTTAAACAAAGGTTTTCAACTTTTAAAGAAAGCTATCATCAACGAACTTTTTTTACTTGATAAGTTATAATCTCAAAAATACTAAATTAGTATTTTTAAATATTATCATTTAAATAATACCAGTGCAGCTAACTTGAAAAAAGTTTTTTTTTTTGGATAATGTGAAAAGGGTTGAAAAATTGACAGTAACTCTATTTACGGGTAACACAATTTTTGTTACCAACACACAATAAGCCTGTAAGTGACCATCCGATCAAGGTGCAGAGATGTTATTTTCGTGAATTGTAGTCTCAAAAATTGCAAAAAACGCGATTGTTTTACACTTTAACTTCATTTTTCTCAAAATCTGGAGCTGATTAAAATTTCTCACTTACGGATTCTTAATCAGCACCAGCAAGTCCAACCACTAACCACCAATTTTTTTCCATTTTTGTTTGCCTGTGTAATTTGGGTAAATTTATTACTTTCAAATATGTAGCAAGTCAACATTATTTATATGTAATTAGTGATTCTTTCACAGTTGCAAACAACTAATCAATTATCTACTCTGTGACAATGTCATTATTGCTCTTGGCCATTTACCAAAAACCATTTCTAGAGGACCTTCCAACTCAGGGTTTGCCAAACCACATTTCTAATTTCCCTAGTTAAATGCCCAAGGTCGGATGAGAAGCTTCCGCGTGATAATTCATGCAAATATTTAAGAATCTCCATTTGCTTGTTGTGCACTCAAAAGCAAATCTTAAAAAAGTGCAAATATTTTCCAGTTACGTGCGGCGCTCAAATCACCGCCGATAGCCAAATCGTTTTGTTCCTTTCCCAGCAGGAGGCGAGCCAAAATGTCACACTTGCGTAGGCAACATCACCGACGGCGATCCGTGCCACAACAACAGCAAAATCACGCAGCACAGCAGCCAAAGCCAAAGCCAAGGACGAGCCGCCCACAGTTTTGTATCCGTTTTTAGCCGCAAAAAGTTAGCACGTGAAATATTACAATAGAATTATTTTGGCTAGAAAAAATGTCAATGCCAAAAAATTAAATGAGAATAGTGGCAAGAAGCCGTGCCGACCACAACAAGCTCACACACTAGCTGGAGCTCGTTGCCGCCGCATTATATCGCACTTTCAACTTCAGTAGCTTTGGCACACATCGAATTTGTTTTGTGGCTGCAGCAAACAGTCAGAATCAAATATTTATGCCAAGTTTACGCATTTTGGCTTTGTGGCGTGTTAAGTGCCGAAGAAGGAAATTGCAAATGCTTAGCAAGTTAGCCTGCATGTGTGTGTGCTTGCTTGATATCGATGTCGTACAACTACCGCTGCTTGATATTTCAAATGATTGAGCCAACAATTTTCATTGCAAATTTGCTTCCCATAAGCCCCGCTTATGTATTGCCACCAACTGTCAACATTTCTCAATCTTCAGCCAGCCACAAAAACGACTGTCGCTGCATCTTATGTGACAACATTTAGTGGAAATGTAAATTGCGAGTCAGTGAAGCGGTTTTCACGCAGGCGCAGCACATACTAAGTACTTAGAGGGTAAATAAATCCACGCATGGATTTCTGCCAGTGAGTGTCACTTCCTTAGGCGAACACTTAGTTGCCACACACCACCAGTAAACTGCTTACACTGCACCGCCTTCATGTCGATTTGAGCGCATTAAATGTGTTTGGCAGAGTTTCAAGATTTGTACAAAAATTCTTAAAAGATTAAAATTGAAATTTTATGCATTTGCTGCTGCAAATTTATTTCGGTTTTATTTTGGTATTGCAGTCTAGTGTCAGTTTTGATTGGAAATGCCTTACGCTAGGCTGGGTAACCAAGATCAATTTTCCAAGCCCTCTGGCGTAGTTGCCCATTGCAGAATGAAATCATTACTCCTCGAAAAACTCTCGAGATTCTTTAATGAAACTGGGTAATATGTCGACGAAAGAAGATAACTTGTCTCCTCGCAATACATCTGACCCAGCATTCCAGTATTTCGCGATTAATCAGTTAGGTTATTATTTTGGAAACCACTGCTAGAATTTATATGAGTCCAAGCTTGTCCCGTTCTGCAAACGGAGGTCAGGCGTGGGATAAATTGCCACAATTTACCTGAAGAGTTACTGAAAATCCCAACAGAAGTGACAGCTCGTACAAAATCTATCTTCTTCTTCTACGGTTCAAGCTCTTTCTCTCGACAGTTCGTCGACGACTTGGTTGTCCTCATTAAAGTGGTATTCCGGATGATTATTCGATAAAGCACTGAGCTCAAACCGCATGCAAGATACTTAACGATACAAGAACAACGTTTTACGGGACCCAACTGGATGAGCTTCATTCAAAAATATGTATATTTATGTACTGTATTACTGGGTCCAGTGGAATTTCAACCAAGGTCCTGCAATATGATAAAGGGGTCCTGTGTGTGCACATTGAGGTGGTCCTTAAGAAAAATTAAAGGAACGATTTTTCCAGTCTCACCCCCTCAATCGGCTAATAACACGGTTAAGGATATCATATATAAGTTTTGGTGCTGATTGGAAACCGTTAAGGTATGTCGCACAGGTCGAAAAGTTCAGAATACTCTGTGTAGACTCAAAAAATTAAAAATAATTTTGTTTTTCAACTTATACCCAAAATCGATACTACTACAGTGAAAGATATCACATCTAAATTTTGATTTCGATTGGAGTTGGTTAAGGAGTGTCGCAAAGGGGTCAAAATTCAGATTATCCAGCTGTTAATAGGATAAAGCATTTAAAAGTGGAAAAGTACACGGCAGAAAGAGGAGAGTAGTACAATAAAATTTCTTTTAAAAGAGAGGGGACAAACAACACATACTGCAAGTTGTCAAATACTATAGAGAAAATTGTTCTAAGAATACAAAGCAAACTTTATCGGAACCATTTGGAATTAAGTGTTTAGCTATGGTGTAAAATGAACATGAAATTAAGATTAAATTTTTTGCTTTTTAAAACAAGCAAAATTGTTAAATTTAAATACTTAGGCGGAAAAATATTATAAAAATCTGTAAATGAAAAATAGTGGATCCTAAAAGTATACAACATGGAAGAGTAACACATGCAATGTACATATAATCAGCCAAATCTGTCAATAATGGAGGGAATGTAACTAGATGTTGCGTGTTGTTAGGGTGCCTGCTATTCTTTTGCGGATTTTTGGCGATCAAAATTAGCGATGGAATTCTGGAATCCATCTGCTGAACTTTGATTCCTCTGCGACGTGCCTTAATCGACCCCAATCGGGACCAAAATTTATAAGTGATATCTTCGA
>NW_016169021.1:8222-18185 GCF_001687245.7 Rhagoletis zephyria
GATTTTTGGCGATCAAAATTAGCGATGGAATTCTGGAATCCATCTGCTGAACTTTGATTCCTCTGCGACGTGCCTTAATCGACCCCAATCGGGACCAAAATTTATAAGTGATATCTTCGAATATAGTAGTATCGATTTAGGGTATTAGATTAAAAATTTTAAATTTTAATTTTTGAGGCTCCATAGATGAATCTGCACTTTGCACCCTGAGCCACACGCCTTAACCGTTTCCAATGGGGACTAAAACTTATATGTGATATCTGTGACCGTGGGATTGAGGGGGTGACACTGAAAAAAATCGTTCATTTGATTGTTAAGGACCTTCCTAATGCTCATATCAATGTTAATATTTGCTACTTGAATAAGAAATTGCATTGCCTATCACTCTAATGAAATTGTGTATCTACTATGCGTAAAAGTATATATGTAGAAAATTAATTCGATGCAGTTAATAATTTAATTGCTTTGATAAAATGAAATTTCAGACACTCTGCTGCCATTTTAATTTTAACCAATTAGCACGTAATTATTTTCAAGCCTATGCGAGCAAAAGTGCCAAGCATAATAGTATGAATTCACCACAGCTAAATGAACAAACCGACAACATTATTTTAAATATGTAATGTAGAGACAAATTCGTATTTATGAAAAAATCCTAAAATACCAAAATATGCACTAGCTGCTGAAATTGAAAGAGCTGTAAAAACGGCAATTACACGCTAAGCGATTACAACAAATTGCATACCACGCGCGAAGAAAAATATATATTTATTGTTGCATCGGGCATATCAAAAAGCCATTAAATATAATTACGCAAATTACGTCGATGCAATTGTTTTCATGTCGATTGCGTTTGTTGGTTTGTTACTGGCTATCACTTCAGCCCTTTGTTTTAATTTGCGCTATGATTTTTGCTCTTTTTCCTGCTAGCATTTGGCGATTACTTGCTTTTGTAATGACTATTGTTTTTTGTGGCCTTAAGCACTTTTTCAAATTAAAAGCGACGGAATTAATTCGATAGCAATTAAATTGTATTCGAGAGTGTATTGGCTAAGAGGCTTTTTAGATGCTTAACTGTAGACCTAATGAAGTGGCGGTAGAACAAAAAAGGATGAAAAGAAAAGTGATAACTGGCAACTTAAGGTAAAGGGAAGGGCACTGGCTTCACATATTCAGTTCACTTATTAACAAGTGAAAAAGTTTTCTGTTTAGCGGCTGTCGAAGGAATAAGCGATGCTTTCAACAGAAACTCTCAGTTGACATTTTGATTTATCAGCCACTCAACGCATGAGTCTGTAAATGGATGTGTTGCCTTTAGTTTATCCGTTTCTTTTTTTTGTTCATATTGTGTGTTTATACATATTTTGTTGGAAGTTGTTTCAACTTTTCTATATTTTTTTTTTAACCTCAATAACACAACTCAGGGCATAATAAACAATATGCGTATATATAAATAATTTTTTTCGAAAAGGATTTATTGTCCATGCGAAAAATTTGTACTGAAAACGAATAACTATTTTGCCTACCTGAAAGCCATCATATGTTCATGTGCCGAACTTCATCCCAGAGCGTTGATTAGGGCATGGAAACCATGTGATCAAAAATTTCCAGGTGGATTTGAAAATTTCGGGCAACACATAAAAAACATGAGCCATTGTTCTTTACCACAATGTTGGGCGTTTAGGCGCCATTGAATCCTTCGTCCACACTGCAAGAAAAGGGAAAAGAGCGCAAAAATTTAAAATGTAAGTAAATTGCGTTGAGAGTTTTATTCAATAGGGGTATTCTCTGAGTCTTGCAAAGCGCTTGCATGGTGCACAGATTGCACGGATTGCACGGTTAAAACCGGTTTTCGTATGGGACAGCTTTGCAAACCGTGCAATCCGTGCACCGTGCAAGGGCTTTTCAAGACTCAGAGAATACCCCTAATGTGAAAGTGATTACGAAAATCATCTTTTTATATTTGCATTATTAAATTTAAAACAAATAGGCAATGCCAAGGAATATTGACTTTTTTCAAATTATTTGGTCTCTGAAATGTCAAATATTTTTAATTTCTTCCCACAAACATTCTAAATTGTTAAAATCTATTTGCATATAATACTTTTTTCCATAAAAAACCAAGCATCTTTTGAAATGTTCGCCTAACTGAGCAGCACAAACGCTGATTAATTGGGCATTGCAAAGCATGGATCTTTGCTTCGAGAAGCAAACAAATTTACTAAGCAGGAAAGTTGCCACAATTTTTATTTTTTCCAATTAAAATTTTTTCTTTTGTTTTTTTTTGTACTTTACATGACACACTTTGATTTGCAAGAAAAAATCAGAACAGCTTTTGACACTTTAGATACCAGAAGCAACAAAAAATACACGTTAGTATTGTTTTTGCTCTAATGCTACTACCTGTTTTATATGCCTTGAGAGATGCTAAGGCGCGTTGCACACGATGCGATACGCGATACGATAGGCAATACGATATGAAATCGACATCGACATGCTTAGTACGTCAGAATTGGTAGGAAGTGATAAAAACTGTGCTCACTGGCACATCAGCGACACTGCGGTGACATATATCGCTCTAACCGACATAGAAACATTGCCTTCAAATTAATATTCTGTAAATTCGCCAAAATAATTTTAAGTATTTAAATCCAGTTTTAGTTGGTCGAGATACATATATTTATTATTTACATATGCATTTTTTTTTCACTGCTTGGCCTGAAATCATTTCCTATTTTGAAACCTTATCCCACATTTTCTACTGGTTTAGTGTTTTCTCAATGCGTCCGTTTTTTTGTGGTGTAATCAAGTTAAGAAAGTTAAACAAAGAGTGAGGACAAAGAATTTAGTAACAAAAATTAAGAAACATGTAAATGACAAAACAAATACGGACTTGGTTTGCTGTGATTGCAGAAGTCACTGTGCTGTTAAAAGTCACATAAAATTGCACAAATCAACAGACAAAAATTGAAAGTAAAGTAGATAATTACTGGAGAAGTTGTAACTACCGTCTTAATGAAGCAGAGTGGTTCAAAAACACAGAAACAAACAAACAAACACCAAAAAAAAAAAGAAAACAAAAAATAAGTTTGAAGATCAAGCAATCAAAAATAGTTGTAAAGCTGGAGACTTTAAACCTTACTGAAATAAGGAAATTTAGTGTTGTGCTACGAATATGAATGCCAATATAATATGTAATGAACAGGGTGGGCCAAATGATGCTTACCAATGGTAAACACGAATAACTTTTCTAAATTTTTAATATAATTATATTTTTCTTTTTACAGGTTATAACTAAATTCTTGGATTTATAGTGGATGTTTACAGTATACAACAGCGTATTAAAATTATCAATGATCAATTGTTATGATGCGACGAAATTATAGCAAATTCAAGATCAGCTCACGCAGCGCTTATGATTAGGAGTTTGATCGACCGTTTTGAGGAACGGTGTTCAGTGGCCGAATAGCCTGTCAATGACAAATTTAATCGATTTAATTAAATGCATTTTTATTTTTATTTTATTCTATCCGTAAAAGTCGACAAATCATTTCATTCATCATTTCAGTGAAAAAAAATACGTTAAAAGGGATTTAGTTGCGTTTTACTATATTTTTTAAATATTATTATTCAAACAAAAAATATTAGCTTTTAACGATTTCATAGCAAATTCTATGAAAAAATGTATTTTCCGCATGTAAGATTTATGGAAAACTTCAAAGCCCCCGTGGCACGATTACGAAACAAAAAAATACGTGTGTACTTATTTTCGATATTCTTCAGTTCTGGGGGTGGTTGGAAAAAAATGTTCGGACCAACCTAATGTATTTACATATGTATATGTGTCTGTTTGAACCGAAGTTTTCTTATTCTGCATAATTTTCGCATTTGTTTGGCTGAAGTAGCGGGTGCGCAACGAGCGAATGAATAAAAGCGAAGGAAACTGAAGTGAAATCACATCGCTCCAAGCAACTTCAGGTGCTTCAACTGACAACTATAACAACAAAACCAAATAACAATTGAATCAACAAACTATATAGAGGTACAATAGTCATGAAAGCTGCAATAACAAAATCAAGAAATAAATAAATGAAAAGAAAAATTTACAAAAGCTAGTTGAAAACTACAACTTACGAGCAAGTTGACAACAAAAAACAACGAAATGAAAAAGTATTCCCGACGAAGGTAGGAAAAGTGTGCATGAAGTGTATTTAGAGACAAGAAAAAAGTAATAACAACAGGAAGTTCATTTAATGTGGCTGACGACAGAGCGAAACGTGAGTGACATGCAGAAAAGTGTCTAAGTGAAAAGTGTGCGTGAGAGTGAGTGCATACATACATACATATATGTACATGTGTCTACTATACATGGCAATAATGCCATGGATATTTGTATAAGAATGTCAAGGTTTGCCAAACTTAAAATAAAAAAATAGGTATACATATACGAAAATTATAAAAAGCAGAAATAGTGTAAATGGCTGTAGGCATGAAAATGTCGCCGCCAAAAGGTTATAATGTGCTGCGAAAAAGTGTAGCGTGAATCGCAGTAGCATCTTGATGGGGTTGTGGAAGATATTTATCAGCAAGGCGCAAATGAGTGCTAATTTGGAGAGCAATTCATTTAATATGCCAAGTGCATGAATGGGGAAAAACTAAACATTTGCGAAAGAATATTACATTCGCAGAAAATATTGTTTGGGGGAAAGTAGGTCTACATTCATGTAAATATTAGTTGCCTTGAGATAATGCTACCGCCAGCTGCCATTGATTTTGCTCAGTGAATTGGAAAATATTTTATTTTAATTTGATGAAAACCAGAAATTTGTAAAGCCGAAAGTATTTTTTTTTAAGAAAATGTGATATGCAGTGATAGTTTCGGCACTCTTGACGTGGATGAGGTTTTGTTTCAGTTAAAATGGGATAGGCGACCAACATTTGGCTTCGCGGAATTTGTTATTAAATTTGTAGAGAAAGATAGGTTTATGAAATATTTTTGGAAAGCGCTGCCACAACTAAAATAATTTAAATTTATATAATTTTTCAAGGAATAAAAAAATATTAAATGGGTTTTGAAAAAGCTAATTTTAGGGGTAATTTATTTATAATTCTTTTAATAGAGTTGCCACTTGTCGAAAAGATAAAATTTATTGAGTAATGAAAAATAGCGAAATACAACGTGGGTATCAAAAATGGGTCATTTTGGAACAGTTTTTTTTTTCTTAAATATATTTCAACTGAGTTTTCCTCTACCAAGAAATGTTAAGCCAAATTAGGTTAAGTTAGAGTAGCTGATTCTGCTGTATACACCTCGATCCATTCAGGTTTCTTTAAGTCAACGAGGCTGAAGGAAAAAATACTGCTGAACACAACTGAGCGCTTCTCTGTACCTTTTACAGGTTTCTAAGTTTAATTTTGATTGACGATAGCCTACGCGATAAACCAAGCATGGTCCTTTCGGAAGTGTTGTTAGCGGATTTCGATTTTGTTGCCATTGGAGAGTAGCTGGATGTGGAGAATAATTCTTAAGTACCTGGATTTTTTCAAAAATTCTATGTAAATATATAAGGTGTTACGGTTTGGTCTCCAAAAGCATTTCCACTTGATAATATCAAATATTTAACCTATTTAGTTTAGTAACACAAGGCGAGCAGTGATTAATTTTTGAACATGCTAGCAACCTTTTTTAATGCTTCCGAATAAAATTAAATTGTCAGCTACAATGCATTGCAAATATGTATTTCCTCCACACACTGCATTCCTGAAACTGACTTGCCTACGAAAGAACGTTGATTTATGGACAATAACAACAACAACAGAATGTCCTACGGTCGTGCACAGATGCCGTACAAATAAGAAGGAGTGGGACATCAGAGAAAAATGCCAAAACAAAATCGAAAACGTAATCGAAAATAGCTCGAAGCTTTTTCACGCATATAAATATTTTTGTGTAAGTGACATTCGAACGATTTTTAGAAGTATATAAATTATATGAAAACGGAAGCCACTTAAAAAAAAAAAATGTGCCGTTGTCTAGCTTTGAAGTGAAGTAAAGATAAGCAAAATTCTGCACATCCTCTGAGGTTTTCTTTTCTTAAACATTCTTTCAATACAGTCAAATTACGGACAATTACAACCAGTTCGTGGTTAATCAGAAGCAATTCATTGTTGGTTTTATTTTGAATTAAAATATAATAGACGGGAGAGATTTTTCCCCCATACATTATTTTAGTTAATAAAATATACATAGATACATTTTTTATATAATCTTTTCAATTAATCTCTCCAACGTTTCGCGTTTTCATTACCTCTTTTCACCATCTGAATACGAAATTTAAAGTTATAAAGTCGTTTGAATCCATTCACTTGCGTTTTCGGTTTACATTTTCATGGAAACAGCCATAATATGTAAGTATATTAAAATATGTAAGTGTGCGCGCTTATATATACAAAAGTACATACATATATATGTGCATAAGTATGCGCGAGCAACTTATTGGAAGTGGCAAAATGGCAGCGCTGTAGGTATGTATACTTAAATGTGCGCCGGGAAGTATGTATGTGTGAGTTGAGATGTATTTGTGGGTGTGCGCGCGTAGGGCGGATTAAAACAATTTAGGTCGCTGTAAGCGGTCCGGTGGTTCAATAGCGCCCTGCCACTTCGCATTCAATGTGTGGATTAACACGATACAGCAAAATCATGTGCGTTAACGCCACGCAGAGGCGCAGTAATGCGGATATTTATTCATACATATATGTATTAAAGAACACATGTATGCCCGTACGACACACATAAATATATTAGCAAGCATGTTACTTGTATGCTGAAAATAGAAAACAATATGCGTAATTTATGTTGATGTTGGCTTCGAATGTTCAATGAAATATTAATTACAATGCGTTTGCTAATTTGTATATGCCTCAATATACAGCCCGCGACAAAACGATAGCACCTCAATATTTCGAACCGTTTTGACTATTGATATTTTAATTGTTGAGTCTTCGTTATTTTTGTATACAAATTTTGAACAAATAACCATATAAATCCAAATTTCAGACTTTGTACAAAAATTATAAAAATTCAACAAACTTTTCATCCCAATTCCAAGCACTTTGTTTTAATTTCTAGAATAATTTTTGGTGTGCGGTTTTATAGCTTACTGAATTCTAATATTTTAAAGTGCAAGAGTCAAGTTGCTAAAAAATTGCGTTGATTGTTGATATTTTTTTTGTTGACGGTATCACGCATTTTTTCCATACAAATTATTATTTTTTTTTGGCAAAGAGTGCATAATACCGGCAGAAAAAAATTATTAAAAATCAATGCGATTTTTTAGCAACTTTAAACTGCATACCAAAAATTTATTTAGAAACTCTGATTAAATTACTTGGAATTGGGATGAAAAGTTTGTGCAATTTTTAAAATTATCGACTTGGACCACTCACCATCTTGCTGCTGTGTATTATTCAACATTGCAAGGAGAGCTTTACTGCGAAAAGTTTCAATCACAACAGACAGCCAGAATATTCGCCACTTAACTCTTCATAAATGCCCTCGGAGAGATATCTCCACCAAACAGGCATATGAGAGCAGCTGAACCACGTATCGCCAGCAGGAAAGAGGAGTTGGATTTTCGTGAGTCCGAAAGAAGAAATGGTTTTAAAATAAATTTAATTAAAAGGTCTGAAATTAAAAAAAAAAACAATTGCTTAGTTTTTTTTAAGAAAAAGTAAAGTTTCAAACTTTTGAGAACTGGATATCTACGAATTATGTAAGTGCACAATTTTGAAACAGTTTTAGAGCCAATACAAAATTGGGTCACTTAACAAAAATTTAATTAAATTGTTAATTTGAATAAAAGTGCATATGTCCATATGTCTAAATAACTTTGCACAGATAATTATTTTCAATGTGCATTTAGTTTCTCATATAAATTAATATTTAAGCAATGCTACATTTAATGCTACGAATTTTTAATATTTTTGTAATTAAAGATGTTTGTTTTTGCTGTGAGTTTTCCGCATTACTCGTAGCTCTGAATGCACGTGCATACATATGTACATACATATATGTTTCATTTGTATAGCACTTCATACTACTCTAACAATTGGCAATAGCGTTCAAAATAATGTTCTAGTTATACACCAATAATAAGAATAGGACGAACATATTTGCATGAATTTACTACTTTTTCGTGTACAGAAAAAATAGTAATGTTAAAACTCTACGCAATTAATAATCCAAAGCCAACATTATGCTGATTAAAGTTAAAATTTCATGTTCAAATAAATATAAAAGTATATGTATGTATGTACAATATTATTATTATATTCATTTTCACTCACATGCGACGTGGCGTATGAGCAACATAGACAAGTTTGTGTGGTAATCAGTAACTAGTATTTCAAATTACGCTTTATTTCTTTTATAATTGCATTTGAAAAGCTCTATGCTGTAGTAACCTTAACATAAATTTTGATAATACAAAAGCGCCAATATGAAAGGTAAATTGTGACCGAAATCCGCATAATTTAAACCTTTTTTGTGTCACCGTTTTATTTGTGGCTTATTTTATTGTTAAAGTTGGAAGAACTGTTCAAGCACAAAGATTTGCCAATCCCAAGGGAAGCATTTAAATGTTTGTAGATAATGAAAGGGTAAGGAATATTTTTTGATAGCGCTCTCGTATGCAGAAGAATTAAAAAGAGGTCTAAACAGAAATTAGATGCTGAAATTTTCATTTGAAATCCGGTTTAAGAGCTGGCTTTAAATAATAAAAAAACGAATTTTTTATCGTAGATGCTCCAAAGTTTCTATGAGTTCCGAGATAATTTGAGAAATTTGATAATTAAGCTATTAGACAAATTTTAACATTCACCCCAAAAACATAAACAAGAATTTTATTGCACGAAAAAATATTAAAACGTCTTTAGCATATCAGCCTTCCACAAATGCAAACGCAAACTAACTAAGCCCCAAAGACATACTTAATAAGTAAATAGTAAATTATAAATGAAGGCGTTAAAAATTAAAGAAAGCTTATTGGGAAACTTGCCGCGCTGACCCACCGACCAGCTTTGATTGCCGTGAACTTTGAGCCAGCTCGAGGTAAAAAATAAAATCTGCTTTGTGTGCAAACATCTACCTTAGTGTGTTTGTATATGTATGCGAGTGTAAATGCTGCGCCCAGCAGATTAGTTGGAACACGCCCGAGGGACCAGACTTTGCTGTTGCCAGTGCTGGTGAGTTTAAATGTTTTTTTTTTTATTGGCTGTGGCTTGGATGAAGAACGAAAATAAAAGTGCTGCAATTAAGCTTGGCCGCCAGCGAATAAGGAGGACAAAATCGATGAGGGCAGTAACATTAGGCCGATAAATTTTTGGAAAATTTCAAGTTTATTTATTTAATATTCACTGTGTAACGAATTGATTTTATATAAGCAGATATAAAAAAATTTTCTTTCAGTATGGCATTAAATTATATTTTGACGACGGCAGATAAAAATCATTGCGCTACTTTTTTATGTAAAATGAATGTCGAAACTGCGTTTGTTGACAGTATTCGTACAGCTGAAAAATATATGAAAAAAGTAAATCATATTTAAAAAGATACGGAAACTTAATTTTGACTTAAAGATTACGGATCTGTATACCGTTTTATAAATCAGGTAACTTTTCGAAGATATTTTCATTTTATTTTTGCATTGCGATAAAAAAAAAATCAAACTCTAACATGGAAAAGGTTACTCATACGCCACGTATGAGTATGTAGGAGTACGGCCAAGTACGTTGTGGCGTATGAGTAACATTATTTCTTGCTCCCATTTCATAAAAATTATTTTACATTTTCATTTGACTATTCAAAACTCATTTATTTATCCATCTATTTTCACCGTTGGTAGTTTGATTTTTTGGCAAAAAATAGGCTTTAATACAAATGAAACAAATTAAACTTTTTTTTTT
>NW_016169022.1:0-18184 GCF_001687245.7 Rhagoletis zephyria
TTTGAAACCTTCACTCAGCTCGGAACGGCTTAGCTCGGCTCGGCTCCCCTCGGGCTGTTCTAAAGGTTGAAAATCAGTACGATATAAAAATTATGAATAATTAAAATTTATTTCATGGCATAGATACGGAATTACAGCCATTATATCAACCCGGGAGGATGTGTCGAAATCCTAAGGTCCTTGATTTAATTACATATTTATTATTATTCTTTTAAACTGGAGGAAAAGAATTTGATAGATGCAGAAAATTTAAAGATGCTGTTTACGACAATTACGTTCAAGTATAGAAAACATATCGATTTTTTTTTGCATTTCCAAAGTCCTGCTGGACCTTACACGCGTTGTTAACTAAAGCTTCAACCTGCGGCCATAAAAGTTCATATATACATTCGTTATTTAGGCTGAAAAGCACAAATATAGAAGGTATGAATATACAATTTTGAAAAAAAAATTTCATTTATTTTTTGTTTCATTTAAACAATTCGAAACATTTTTGAAAAATTAGTTTAAAGAGTTTATTTTTAAACTCCGTTTGGCGTTTTAGAAAATTCAAGATAGCGGATTAAATATGGCATCTAAAGCAACTATAAATTAGCTTTTGTTTTAAAACTTTTGTGTCTCTGGCGAAGCCAACAATAAAAAAGAAAACCTAATAGCGGCTTTTTATGTTTTTAGGGTTTCTAATTGAGAATCCAATGTGGCGGCCAAAAAATAAATTAAAGTGAATCCCATTCGCTTTGAATGTTTTCCTCGAGGGTTTTCGTGGTTGTTGATTACGAATATGAAGTCGAGTTGGAAAAACTCAAAATGACGGACCCAATATGGCAATTTTAAATCGATAAGATTCCCTTAAAACTTTACAATCAGGAGTACGGTATATCGGTGATAACGAAACTGTAATAACATTTTAAAGATTCAAAATTGCGGATCCATATTGGGTCTATCATGGAAAATTGAAATCGAACTTACATACGTACTTACATGGCGTATGAGTAACATTATTATCTTAGCTCAGTAACTCATACGCCAGGTACACCTTTCCGTAGAAAATGGTAGATCCAATATGGATCCGGAATTTTGAATATTTATGTAGGATCTGATTTCAGATTCGTAGTCAGCGGCCGCAAATACTTCCTTTGTAAAGTATTAAGCGAATCTAATAACTTTGATTTTTTTGGCAATCATATTCGGTCCGCCATTTTGAATTTTCAAATTCCAATCTGACTGAAATTAGGTGGCCTGCTTAGCAAAGAATGTCCCATATATATTTATTAACAAACAAAATGTACATGACAGGTACTTTTTATATTTTTTTTAAGATGGATAAATTTATCCTCTCGTTTACTGTCGTGAATATTTGCGCAGAACACGAAAGAGCTTTCAAGCTCTTCAAAAATTGTTATTGTTTTCTTATTTTGGCATTTTTGAAAAAGATTTTCCAGAATGACACTTTTTTTATAAGTAAGTTTAGAAAGTGTTAAAAAAAAGTATACTAACCGATAAGCATTGTACTGATTTTCAACATTAAATGCATGCTTTTTTAACATGTTCATATCACTTTTTCCAAAATCTTCATAACATTAAGGTGGGGTTTTAATTGGGAGGCAAGCTCTAAGTTTAATCTTTCTTTTAAAGAAATAAGCTATTCAAATAACAAATCCTTTTTCAATTTAAATTTTAAGATTCTTATTTTACCAAAATATAAACACAAAGAATTAACTGAAACTCCTGCAGAAATAAAGAGACATTGCTAATTATCTTATTTTTAGTGTTTTTTGCATAAAAAACTGGGTGACATTCTGGAAATACTTAGCCTAGCTTACCATGGTTCAATGATAAATTCAGTTAAAAACACAAAACAAACAAAAATTATTAAGTTATTTCTTATGTCGTTCGATTAATAACTTCTTGCACTTCTTAACTACAATGCATTTAGGCAATCAAAACAACTAGTGCTAATAATAATATTAAAAACATCAATTGCAACGACAAAATTATACCCGAAATAAGAGATATAATCATTACAAGCCCCGGTAAAATAAACTTCTATGGGTACCCAGTCATGTCGGGATACAAGGAAATAATCTGGCAGATAACGCAGCCAAATTGGCACCACCATCTAGTCGACACTCTAAGCAAGAAGGACATAAAATGCCTCGCCTATAAGAGCTATATCCAAATAGAAAATCAAAATTGGGCTCAATACTCGCATCATTACAAAACTTTAAACCCTACAGGACCAGCACCTAACTTCCCAGAAAGTCAATCTAGAAGACACCATAAAGCATAAACACGACTCCGCCTTGGGCAATCTCGAATATCACATAAACATATACTGGACAACACCAACCCAGTTTCTTGTCCATTCTGCAAACGACGTAACCTGTATTCTCCCCCTCAAACAACATAATAATGGAAACATGCACAGGTCTCAACGACGCACGCCAAAAATTATTTGAAGGGAATCTTAGGGAGGGCCTTTGTAATGTTAATAACCCAAATTTAAGAAATATTGTAAGATTTCTTTATAAAGCAAAAATTCTTAGGTACATATCGTCGCCTGATATGCAAAAAGACGTAACAGCATCGTAAATGAAATGGAAAAAGTCGTGACAAATATTTTAATTTTTTTCACAAAATTATTTGGGGAGTTTTAATTCGATGAAATCCATCATATGAATCATAAAGTGAATTTAAATTTTTTTATTAGTTATGATTTTTTTTTGCATTTCAACGATGATGTTTTTACGTCTTTTTGCATTTCAGGTGAACATGTACATTCGTCCTTTACTTTTATACTTTTACTTTTATAATAGATTAAGCTTGATGGCCAAAGTTTCTAAAGCTAAATTATATTTTTAAAGCTTAATTCTATTAATCTTCACAATAAATAAATAATAATTATAGCTAGTGTTAATATCACGGCAAAATTAAAAAGCGACATTCTGGAAAATTCGGAGAGACAATTTTATAATAGAAAGTCACGCTTATACTGATAAAGTTTTTCAGGCAAAAATAGAATAAAACAATAAAAGTTAAGGTGGTCAATCACAAACAGTTACTCGTTTTTCATTGTTTAAACTTTTTTTCATGTTGATTATCGAATAATCTGAGCGGGGACAAATATTTTTATATGGAGTAGNGAAATTATATTTTTAAAGCTTAATTCTATTAATCTTCACAATAAATAAATAATAATTATAACTAGTGTTAATATCACGGAAAACTTAAAAAGCGACATTCTGGAAAATTCGGAGAGACAATTTTATAATAGAAAGCCACGCTTATACTGATAAAATTTTTCAGGCAAAAATAAAATAAAACAATAAAAGTTAAGGTGGTCAATCACAAACAGTTACTCGTTTTTCATTGTTTAAACTTTTTTCATGTTGATTATCGAATAATCTGAGCGGGGACAAATATTTTTATATGGAGTAGGTAANAGTTTTAATTCGATGAAATCCATCATATGAATCATAAAGTGAATTTAAATTTTTTTATTAGTTATGATTTTTTTTTGCATTTCAACGATGATGTTTTTACGTCTTTTTGCATTTCAGGTGAACATGTACATTCGTCCTTTACTTTTATACTTTTACTTTTATAATAGATTAAGCTTGATGGCCAAAGTTTCTAAAGCTAAATTATATTTTTAAAGCTTAATTCTATTAATCTTCACAATAAATAAATAATAATTATANAATTATTTGGGGGAGTTTTAATTCGATGAAATCCATCATATAAATCATAAAGTGAATTTTAATTTTTTTATTAGTTATGATTTTTTTTGCATTTCAACGATGATGTTTTTACGTCTTTTTGCATTTCAGGTGAACATGTACATTCGTCCTTTACTTTTATACTTTTACTTTTATAATAGATTAAGCTTGATGGCCAAAGTTTCTAAAGCGAAATTATATTTTTAAAGCTTAATTCTATTAATCTTCACAATAAATAAATAATAATTATAACTAGTGTTAATATCACGGAAAACTTAAAAAGCGACATTCTGGAAAATTCGGAGAGACAATTTTATAATAGAAAGCCACGCTTATACTGATAAAATTTTTCAGGCAAAAATAAAATAAAACAATAAAAGTTAAGGTGGTCAATCACAAACAGTTACTCGTTTTTCATTGTTTAAACTTTTTTCATGTTGATTATCGAATAATCTGAGCGGGGACAAATATTTTTATATGGAGTAGGTAAAATATATATATCAAAGAAATGTCATTTGCAAAAGAAAACAAAACGGCTTACAATAATAAAAATCAGCTTTGTTGGTGGCTTGTTATTTGGATCGTTTAACTATTTTTGATTTTTCGATTTTACCACCATAAAAAATTTAAAAAGGTGGGACAAAAAATAACACTTCGTCTGAAAATGACCTATGTATATATACTTTTTTTGTAGAGGTAGCATAAAGCATTCAAAGCCCATAAGTTTGGGGTTTGTCTCTCAGCTCACCGTACTAAAAACTCATCCCTGGTCCATTTCCCTTCTTCCGTGAAACAACCGAAGGAGAGCGGCCTACTGCCTTTCTATGAAGAGCTGCAGAGTTATTATTCCGCAATTTACTTTTTATAGTGCTTACCATATGAAAAAGAACGGAGCAATTTTATATTGATCATGATCATGATATCCACAAAGTTATCAACTTTGAGTGGCTTCCCCACCTTTATGCTCAAGTCGTCACCTTTGGCTTCGGAACTGCGAATTTATGAAAAAACTAATGTTCAGCGGCACCTATTACTTGTGCTTCGTGAGTAAATCTGCGCAAGTATATTTAAAAACACCCATGTCCGCCATAAGTCTATAAGTTCAGCGTCCGTTAGTTGAGTTGTTCAAGCGGCGGTCTTTCCACTGCTGCATAAAATTTCGCCTCACCATTTCTTTCTCGTACTTATACGTAAGTAGTTGCAACTTTTTCTCTTGCCACTATGCCAATAAGACAGAGGCCTGCTATTACTAACGCTGCCCACTCTGACGTTGTTCGGAATGCGCAGCATACTCTTAAAGTGCAAAAGTCGGTACAGTTATTTAGTTCACCGTGCTTAAGACTTCGTCGTCAATGCTATTATTCACACCACACTTACATAGGTATATGTAGAAGCCTGCGTTCTTATTTAGACCCTGGAATTCCGCCTTTAGGACTGCAAATTTAATATTAAATGTGAGCCTAGTAGAGTCTTCGTCGAGGAACTTTAATCTTCTGGAGGACCTTTAGTGTTTTTTGCAAGCATACAGTATTAAATGCATTGTTTAGGTCTAAAGTAATAACCAAGCAGTACTTCTGCTTTCCACCTTTCCATAGCTTCCCGCTGATCACCTCTTCCACCAGCTGTTTAACTAACGACGTCACTCCAACAGTGAAGCTACCCTTTCGAAAAGCTAACTGTACATCTGGTAGTCCTCCACCTAGAAAGGGTGATTTTGTTATAGTTACATTATTTGAGTTACGTTCTAGCAGTTTTCTTATCGTTTCCAGCATACGTACATATAGGGCGATATGCTGAAGGAACTCTCGGTAGTTGTCTAGCCTGGGGTAATAGGACTAAATGCTGGTGCTTCCATATATCAGCGAACACAATTTCCGTAAATCAGTCGTTGAACGTACGAACAAATACTTCTGGAGTCACCTTCAGGGTAAATTTAAGTACCTGTTTAGGTATGCCGCGTCGGTAACATCTTCCACGAAACTTCAAGAAAAACACTTTTTCTTCTGGGAATTTTTCTCCTGTTAATTTTGGCTCCGACGGAGATAGCTCGTAGACCATTTGCTCTAACTTCTCGGGACATGTTACCGGGGCCGCATTGCATTTTCTCGCATTTTTGTAACTAGCATGTTCGTTAATCTTCGCGGGTCTTGGTCCACGATATTGAATAGGCTCTGGAAGCACTTTTGCTTGCTTTTCTTGTTTCAGCTCCTTTCGTTTATGTATATCTACATACATATGTATGTAGTTACAAATATATACATATTTACATATGTAAATGTGTATTATAATAAGCTGCCTAGAGTGCTTGCTATGCAAATTATTTGGTATAATAGTATGGATAAGCAACAACATCAAATGAAATTCGCCCACGCTTTATTTGCTACTTGCAACTACATATATGTATGAGTGTATGTCTGTTTATATTAGAATAGGAGTATTCACGATCCGGTGCATACTGTCTAGCATGGTGCATAGATAGCATAAATAGCATGATTGTTGTTGTTTCATGTGTTCAAACAACAACAAAATTAGCCAGTCGTGCTATCTATGCACCATGCTAGACAGTATACACCGGATCGTGAATACCCCTTATGTCTGGATGGGCGCAACCTACAGTTGCGCGTTCATTTACCCATGCAAGCGCTTAGAATATTTTTTTTCTTTTTCTTACACATGTATGTATGTTTGCATGTATGTATGTACAGCCAGCATTGTTGCTGCTGACCTTTCTGTGATTGTTATTTTGTTTGCTTTTAACACTACTTATTAGGTATTCCTTGGCGCAAGCCAGTCTGCTATTTAACTGATGTTGAATACGTTGCACATGTTTAGTACATATGTATGTATGTTTGTAAGTTTCAAAACTTACAACATTTGTTCTTTGTTTGTGGTATTGTTATCTTACGAGTATGCACGTGTTCGCGCCAAAATTTGCCCAGCAGCTACAATTTCACACCACTATTTATTTTGGTGTTGGTCCCGCCACGCAGCGGTTGCACGCAAATGAAGCACATCCGCCAGGATATTTTCACTAATACTTGGCGGCTGCCAACACTTATGGGTTTATGTGTGTACATATGTACATACAAATGTACATATGTTTGTCAAGCGTTGAAGTTAAGTGTGTGAAAGTCAAGTCGAGTGCTGCTCTTTGGAGTTTCGCTTTTGTTATTTTGCACATCCGAGTGCCTTCAACCTCATTAGCAAGCTTGCTGGTGGTAATGGAATCTACATACATACATACATGTAGACACTTAAGTGTAGGAACGCACTTAATTGTATTTGTATGTGAAATGTGCATTTAAGCTTTTTGTTTTGGTATGAAAACTTTTGGTGGTGCAAGATTCGCAAGTCGATGAGGGCACTTGCACTTTTAGAAAGCATTAACAATTTGTAAATGTAAATATGCNGCACATCCGCCAGGATATTTTCACTAATACTTGGCGGCTGCCAACACTTATGTGTGCATACAAATATACATATGTATGTTTGTCAAGCGTTGAAGTTAAGTGTGTGAAAGTCAAGTCGAGTGCTGCTCTTTGGAGTTTTGCTTTTGTTATTTTGCACATCCGAGTGCCTTCAACCTCATTAGCAAGCTTGCTGGTGGTAATGGAATTTACATACATACATACATACATGTAGACACTTACAGGAACGCACTTAATTGTATTTGTATGTGAAATGTGCATTTAAGCTTTTTGTTTTGGTATGAAAACTTTTGGTGGTGCAAGATTCGCAACTCGATGCGGGCACTTGCACTTTTAGAAAGCATTAACAATTTGTAAATGTAAATATGCATGTACACAGATATTGCTTTTATAGTTTTTCTCCATGTGTGTGTACCTCGTGCTACACTTTCCAAGATAAAATTTAATATTCTACGCTTCTGTACAACCATACATTTCAGAAATGTTCACATTCGCAACTATTTACGTATGTAAGTAAATATGTATGTCTGTATTTATGTTAGCTTGTATGAAGGATATGACCTTTGAACTTGCAATTTTTTATAGTTTCCCCTTTTATGTTAAATTCCGCGCTGCTGCACTTTTCGTATTGTGCAAAATTTGCATAGCCAGAGGCCAATGAATATTTCAGAGTTGAATGGCGTACTGGCGGTGCAAGTTGATTCGCCTAAATGTATGCAAAGTATTAAAAAGATTATGATAGGAAGCGATAACAATTATCATTTTATGATAATATACTAGCATTTTTTTTAATTTACCTATAAAAGTAATAATTAATAAATTCCGTGAAAAATTTAATTAAATCTTATTAACTCCCTTATTGTTTCCATTCTGTTTCCTACGAAAAATTAGAAAACCTTATAATTGCAGTGGCGCAACAATAATAAATATCTATTCTTGTGCCTCATTTCGCGCACTATGGGCAATGTTCCCATTTGCCTGATGCGGTAACCAACCCGTGTGGAGCCTTGGGTGACGGTAGAAGAAGAGAGGAAGTTTCATAAGGGCCATTCCGACTTATTCGGTTTAAGAGATCACTGAGGTCAGCAGCGTCTGTTCGCCAATAGGTGACGCAATAGCGCATCTGTCTATCGCTATAAAAGATTGCTTCATCCTTCAAAAAAAACTCTCCTAGCAATGGGTTGTGTGATGGGTTTAAGATCCGTCACTAAAAAGGAGAATCTAGTGAAGATACCTAATATTCCCAATTAATACACGAAATTAATAGAATGGCTATACCAAAGTAAAGTACGTCCAATTGAAACTTATGTCTCCATTGTCTGCTGTCCAAAAAGGCTGCAGAGAGCTGCCACCTCACCTCTGAACAAGTTACAAAGCATGGGTCTACTGTTGGTGATAGCAACAATGAAAACGTGTGCAGCTGCAGCCTTAGATTGCCTCCTAGGTTGGACTCCACTCCACATTTTTGTCCAAGCGAATTTGCAACTGCAAAATTCGGACAGTACTATTAAAACAACAAAACCCAACACAAAGATGTTTTTTGAGCAAAAGACCAGGTTTAGGAATCTGCGAGTTTTCCGACACTATGCCAAAGGAAATCTGATTTGAAAGGAAATTCAGGTCAAAATCTAGTTGAGAAGGCTGACGAGAGGTAGGGGCCGTAGACCATCCAGACTTTTTGGCTGGAGCAAAGCCAACATCAAGTTTCTAATTGGCTACCCAATCACCTACGGTCTCACATGCACCGGATTGGTCATTCCACAGAGACGGATTACCGCCTTTGCCTTGAGGCCGAGGAGACGTCGGAGCACATTATTTGTGATAGTCCAGCATTAGCCAGACTAAGGCTGCAATATTCAATTCTTCCACAGTCGATACCCTTAAGGTTAGGAATTCGTCTACCAAGAAAGGTTTAGCTTTTATAAGGGAGGCTTATAACATCTTGGGCCGTCAGGCTCAGGAACCATCATAGAGATACAAAAGAGCTTTATGTTCACGGTGTTTCTGTTGCACCTGTGATATCACCGCAATCCAGGAAATGCGATGGACCGTCCAAGGCTGCATGGAGTATGCAGCGTGGGATGTTTGTTAGAAATAGCCGCGCTGGGACTGCGCATAAATTTAGCGTTGGACTTGTGGTTATGCGAAAACCAAGACAGCTCGTTTGCAGGTTGTTCGCAATCAGTAAACGCATTGTCACTATCCGCCTCAATAATCAAATTAAACAAAATCAGCGCGATTTGCGCGCGCAGCCCAATGGACTTCCGACTTCGCTGAGGCACAGAGAATGGTAGTTAGTTTATAGGATCAGACACCCGCATCGAAACATGCATAAAGCGAAGAACTAAATTGATCGCATTGTGATAGACGGAAGATACACTTCAGGCGTTCTTGAAGTCCGTTCCGTCCCAGCGGCCAACAATTACTAGTATCACCATCTCTTTACAGCTAAGATCCACCGTATGCACCGAAGCGGATCCCCTTGTTTGCGCCAATTATCACAGAATAAGACTTTATATTGACTTTTTGGTTATTGTTGTTTCCGACAGGGTAGGCGTATGATGTATTGCTTTTAAGGTCCTGTCGACGATAGTGTGTGAAAGACTGCATCCCTTCCTGAACCAACTGATTGGAACTTATCAGTGTGGCTTCAGACCTGGTAAGTACCATTGACTAGATTTTCACAGCAAGTAAAATCCAGAAATTTCTACACATCGCTGTTGATAGCACGATGAGAAGCTACCTGTATGACGCCCTGTGTAAATTTTGGATCCATCATAAACACCACCAACAGGCAACCTGGACATCAAGCATGTGCTATTTTGAGGTCGGTAAGCAATTAGGAAGTAAAGTCCTCTCTCGATGAACAAAAACACGCTTCACATGTCTCTCATCATGTCCGTTCTCCTATATGGCGCTGACGGTGGACGATGTGGAGCACAGATGAGAAGGGAACTATGATAAGCAAGATCTATTGATGACTTGCCTGTAAGAACGAAATATTAAGAAAATTATTAAAGCATTGATTATTTACTGCAAGGTCAAACGCCGACACACGTAAACTTAATTTTGGGCCGTAAATTACGGATTTTTTTTATCGTTTTTCAAGATCAGGTCATTTTCTCAAGGTATTATCGTTTTTAGTTTGCATTGTGAATGAAAAAAGAAATGAAAACTTTAACATGGAAAAGGTTACTCATACGCCACGTAGGAGTATGTACGAATACCCCTATGTAAGATGTGGCGTATGAGTAACATTATTCCCTGCTTCTATTGCACACAAAAAATTATTGCACATTTTAATTTGACCATTCAAAACATGCCTATTTATGCATCGATTTTCATCGTTGCTAGCTTGATTTTTTGCAAAAGAACGGGCTTTAATACAGATGGAAAAAATTACAAAAAATTTGTTATTTTTTCGTTTTTAAAATTTAAATTTTTTTCATAAAAATGGAAATATCTTGGGAAAATGTACTGATCTGGAAAAACCGAATACAGATACATAGTCTATCACCCAATATTAAGTCTACGTGTTTCGGCGTTTTTTGCGTAATTTTAACGTGTTTCCCAACGCGTAAGATGATTGCAATGAAATATTAAGTATATGCCGCGGTAACATAAAATCCTTGTACGCCTATAATGTTACTCATAAGCCCCATAATAATAATTGACGTTTACACAATTAAGTTTATCATGAGTTTTCACTTTGGTTTCCATGTATTTAATATGGGCGCAATAAAAGTACACAAACAGAATATGCTAGTGTTTGGCCTAGCTTCGCCTCCGATTTGTGGCGTGCGCCTTGAAGCTGTCACACAAAGAGGAGGCACCTACATTTTTACGCCGAGTCTGAAGGGCAATTGTATTTTTATGAAAATCTGTTTTTCATGGCAGGAGGACGCATAGAGGTTTGCCATTGCCTGCCAAGGAGCGACCGCTATTAGAAAAAAACTAGTTTATTCTATTTATTTTTTTATGTTGGTCGAAAACTGGGCTTATATGCCCCAAATAAAGTATTACAAAAACACACTTTACTTCTAACGTTTGAGTCGAGCACCTACCTGAATGTAAGAACAGAACATAAATTGATGGACAAACATAAAAATTGGCAACTTAAAAACTGGATATATTTGATTGCTCGTCTAAACGTTTTCAAAACTTTGGCTCACTTAAAAACTTGAAATATCTTTTTACTCATGTAAAACTCAGTGGTTGTTTTTTAATCACCAACAAGATACGAGGCTGAGTTCCAAGTTGGTATATTGCAAAGCATCAGCCACTTTTATTTCTAAACTGTAATTGATGGAAATGTCCAATATGCGCAACCATTTTTAAATGCCGAATTGGAACTTATTTGCGTAAATTGATCATTTTAGAAATAAATAAAAGAGGCTGATGCTTTGAAATATACCAACTTGAAACTCAGCCATACACTGCAGAAAAATTATTTCTAATTACTTCTTGGTCATCTACAAACTGGAAATCAGTTTTCACTCACTTAAAATCTGGACATACATTTCCGGTAATTTTGTAATGTACATTTCTGGTTATTTAAAAACCGGGCATAAGGTTTTGGTAATTTTTGTCCATTAAAAAAATTTCCATAATTTTTGCTAATTTAACCACTGAGCTTAAGTTTCTAATAATTTAAAAACTACACACAGATTTTTGGTCATTAAAAAACTATGGCTGTTTAAAAACTAAACACGCTTTTGCTAATTTAAAAACTGGACATAAATTGCTAAGCATACATAAGTTTATCATTAAAAAACGGGACAGAAATATTTGGGCATACGTTTTTGCTAATTTAAAAACTGAACATAATTTTTTGTTCATTAAAAATAATTTAAAATTTAGACATATGTTTCTGGTAATTTAAAAACTGCACATACATTTTTGGTCATCGATAAATTGGACATACGTCTTTGGCCGTTTAAAAACTGGACACTATCCGTATAATTTAAAACCTGGACACAAATGTTTGAGGATACATGTTTGGCATTTTAAAAAAGGACATAATGTTTTTCTCTAAAAAGGGTTTTGATAACTTTGGCTTATTTTAAAATTGGACGTAAATATTTGCTCATTAAAAACTGGATATCATTTTTGTCCGTTAAATAGGTTTCTCGTAAATAAAAATCTTTACATAAATTTTTGGTCATTAAAAAACTGGACACGTTTCTGCTAATTTAAAACTGCAAATAAATTTTATGGCATACATTTGTGGTCATTTAAAAACTGGATATATGATTTTGCCCAATGAAAAAGTATATCACTTTTGCTCATTTAAAAACCAATCTTAATATTGGGTATATATTTTTGGTTATTTAAAAAGTAGACATAAAGTTTTGTTCGATGAAAGTTGTAGATAGCATTTGGCGATTTAAAGACTGAAATTTATTGTATACTTATTTTAAAACTGGATAAAGCTTTCGGGTCGCTTAACAATTGGACATCAATTTTTGTTATTTTTAAGTTACATACGTAAGTACATACATATTTACATATGTAAATATACGACTGAAGGTGAAAAAGGTGTATGAGTGTTCGTCTTTTAAAATTTGGTTAATAAATGTATTCAGTCAAGGATGAGTATTGGACAGTCAAAGTGGCAGTGAACCAGTTAGCAAGTAAATTTTTTTTACTAAACCGTTTCATAAGCCACTTGTACATAAGCCACGAAATTCTATAGTTATCTACATCTTATAGTCCATATTTTCTATTCAACTTTCGAACACATAGATTTTATCCATTTTGTATGTCCAATTTATAAATAGCTAACGATGTATGCGGGGTTTAAATTATAAAAAATGTATGTCCACTTTCATGGGCGTAGCCAGGTAGGGGCAGGGGGATGGGTAGGCAAAACAATGAGTTTTATAGATTTTACGCTATCTATTCAATCTATCGTAGATAACTGCATGCAACTACATACATATGTACATATGTACAGTGCACGTATGTATAAGTATTCAAGTGATAAATGCATATGTTTGTGTATGTTAAGCTCGCAAGCGATAGCCATTTATTATCGTACATCGTTACTCATTCTCTTTATCGGCGCTCGCACTTCCTTCCTGCCTTCGAATGTATGTATATATGTATGTATGTGTGATTTGCCTGTTTGCATTACTGCCTACAAGTACACACATGCGCTTCGCTTGAAAACTCTTCTTCGCATTTTTATTAATATTTTTTTTTTTGGTCTATTTTGATTTCATATTTGTTTTAGTTATATTGAACTGTATGCAATACAATAAATTTAATTAAGTTTTTATTGCGTATTGCTTTTATTACTTTCGTATGTAAACACTCACAATTGCATACAATCATATTTTGACATTTATAATAGAGATGGGCGCGAAACAAAATATCCAATCCCGTTCCCGCCGATCCCGACACCCGAATTTTTAGGTCCCGCACCCTACCATCCCGAGTTTTTCGTATTGTAGCTTGGGTTCCGATATCTATCACTTAATATGGCTTTCAAATTAATTTTAAATACTTAATATATTTATATCGTCTTTTAAAGTACAAAACCGCGTATCATCGTTCTGCAAAACGATCTGTTCTGTTTTGCTTTGATGTTCGTTTTAATTTCAAATAAACACAAAAAGTGCTTATTTCATTCAAGATTCTTATGGAAAATGTTGTGAATCTTCGGAAGTTGCGGCTTTTATAATTATCGAAGGCGTCGAGAATGGATTTTCCTTCTCCGTTGGCAGATTTTTAAAGACCTTCCCGATACAGTCCATCCCAGCCATTTTTAAGTTGGTACCGTAAGTCCCGCGGGACACAATATACCGCGCCCATCTCTAATCGGTACATTCATACTCGCAAAGCAAATATGGCAGAAGAATTAAGTTGTAAGTATAGACTGATAATTCTGAAAATATTACAGCATTACTAAATTTATCCAGATGAGTATATTTAATAACGATTTTACTATAAAATAAAAATGTATGCTACGGCTATGGACGTCCCAAAGCATATGTTTCTGTATCAGAAAGAGTCTAGAAACATCTATGGATATGCATATTATTTTTCACCTTTGGCCCACAAAGCAAGACCCACTCTAGATAGGTTCATTCCATCATAAAAATTTGCTCTTGGTAAAATTCTCAAAATAGGATAATTGGAAGACGTGCCTCAATAGTCCTAAATTAACGCAAAAAAAAAGGCTCTACATCTTCCAAACCTAACCAGATATGAAAAAGGCGTTATGATATCAACGTACCAAAACCGATGGATTTAAGGAATTGGTGTATGTACATTTGAGGCTCTTGAGGCACGTTTTTCCGTTATCGAATTTAGAATATTTTCGAGAAGCACGGTTTTGTGACCAAACGAACCTATCCCCTAGATTGGAAGAGCTTGAAATGCTGGCAGACAGAAATGCAGCTCGAAAAGAGACCGAGACCGGTGCTGGGTCGTGTAAAGATGAATATGGAATTCTGGCAACAGCTGTCCAGGACACAATTGAGGTATGGAGGAAATATTTCTCAACGCTTTCGAATGGCGACACAGGTGGCGCGTTAGATGAAGAAGAATCCAGACCAATGTATAGCGACGATGCTTACGCTCCAATGCGGCTTAATAACAATATGACATCCGGAGCTGTCCAAATTCGACGACAGAGAGCCATGTACTAGCTGTTAAACAAAATTATGTCTGATTAATACATGCCCTAACATTGGAATCTGTCTGTACTATGTCCACAAGATGGGAGTTCCCGCCGTTTGTGCCAATTATCGCGGAATACAGATTCTTAAGATTGCTTGACGATACTGTGTGAAAGACCGTACCCATTCTTGAACCAACTAATTGGACCTTATCAATGTGGCTTCAGACCTGATAAGTTCACCACCGGCCCCATTTTCATAAAAAATAGACCAGATAAGAAAATCGACACACACTTTATTTTGGCCGATTTTGAGTCCGGTTTTGATAGCACCTAGAGAATCTGTATGTACGATGCCATGTCTAAATTTGGAATCTACACAAAACTAATACGGCTATCTAGAATAACGTTGAGCACAACCTTCACCTCGTTTCAAATTTGGTAAGGACCTCTTTTCGAAAACGCGACTCACTGTCGTGTGACTCTTTTAATCTGATATTCATATCACCGGCCTGTAACTAAGTTACGTCAGCGAAATATTTTCTACTTAGAAAGAAAAGCTGAAGAGGTACTAGACTTACCTGAACGAGGACAAGACAAAGTACATTCTGGCAACACATAAAAAGTCAGCCTGGAGATCAAGCGAGGAATAAATCCTGCGCGCCGGTGCTACTTTCGGCTCGGTAGGCAATTGAAAAGCAGGGCCCTCTGTCGACAAAAAAAGTCATGCTCTGCAAATTTCTCATCGTACTAGTGCTTTTTATAAGGAGCGCAAACGTGGACGATGCTCAACATCGATGGGAAGTCTTTGGGTGNCATAAAAAGTCAGCCTGGAGATCAAGCGAGGAATAAATCCTGCGCGCCGGTGCTACTTTCGGCTCGGTAGGCAATTGAAAAGCAGGGCCCTCTGTCGACAAAAAAAGTCATGCTCTGCAAATTTCTCATCGTACTAGTGCTTTTTATAAGGCGCGCAAACGTGGACGATGCTCAACATCGATGGGAAGTCTTTGGGTGGTTTTGAGAGAGAGGTTCTACGCAAGGTCTATGACCCTTTTCGCGTGCAAGATGGGTACCAAAAAAGTAGTAATGACAAACTGTACGAGCATTTTTTAAATAATGATTGCGGTGGCTTGGTTATGTTGTTCGCATAGATGACGAGAATCTAGCGGAAATATCCTTCGACTCGGCACCCATGGGTGGGCATGAAAAGCAAAACTAAGCCACTTGAGGAGAGAATTTTCACTGTTATACAGTGCAATTAAGTTTTCTTAATTGTGTTTATTGTTGGGATTTAAAATTCTTTTTACTTAATATGCATTATGGCAAATATTGCTACCGAGGTAATTATTTTTAAGAAATTGAATTGAGTTAATTCCACTCGGAAGTAGTACATTTAAGGACTTTTATGCAGCAACAATTGCGAGATGCAAAAACGGCAACCACTATTATATGGAAATTTCTTAATTTAATTCCAGGCTATTGCTCAGTCCACCGCAATTTTGATCGGTTTGACGATAGCTGAAATCGAATTTCTTTCGTGACTAAGAGTGCTAGTTTTTCGTAAAATTTACAAATATGCAATAAAATAAATTGAGGAAAAAACCCAAACNTTGGGATTTAAAATTCTTTTTACTTAATATGCATTATGGCAAATATTGCTGCCGAGGTAATTATTTTTAAGAAATTGAATTGAGTTAATTCCACTCGGAAGTAGTACATTTAAAGGACTCTTATGCAGCAACAATTGCGAGATGCAAAAACGGCAACCACTATTATATGGAAATTTCTTAATTTAATTCCAGGCTATTGCTCAGTCCCCCGCAATTTTGATCGGTTTGACGATAGCTGAAAACGAATTTCTTTCGTGACTAAGAGTGCTAGTTTTTCGTAAATTTTACAAATATGCAATAAAATAAATTGAGAAAAAACCCCAAATCCAGTATACATATCTCATTTATTTTTATATTCACCGGCTTGTCGGATTTTCGCAATATTATTTAAATTTTCGAGAATGTTCTGCACCCACATGTTTAGTTATTTTTAAGTCACTTTACATTTTAACTCTATTTTCAGCTATTTATTAAAACCATTTACTCCTCCATAAAAACAAACATCAAATATAGGCATTGAAAACATTCCGCAACTCTACATTTGAAAGCTATTTATATCGAAGGATAATAGATTTAACTGGCTACATAACACTTGATGTGTGTGTAAGTATGTATGTATACCTATGATTCCCAACAAGCAAAATAAACTTAAAGAAATTTTTTTTTTAAGTTTTCAATTATAAACATTAAGCTTACAAAACGTTGATTTTTTGTTTATAAAACGCTTGAAAGTAAGCGTAATATAATCAAAAAGGAACATTGGTTATAAGCGTAGAAATATAAACTTGTAATAAATGTTCAAAAGAAAGCTTTTTATAAGCGTAAAAGTGTAAACTTATAATAAAGGTTCAAAAAAAGTTTTTTATAAGCGTATGAATATAAACATACTAAAAATTTTCAAATGAAAGCCTTTTATAAACATTTTTATAACCCTTTATTTAAAGATATTTCATTAAAAACTCATACATAGATTGCTTAACATCTAGAAACTAAACGAAATGCGAATTTTCGGCGGACTCATCTACAGTCGCGAAAATATAAATAGGGAATAGACATTTTAGCATACAAATTCACAATAACACATACAAATTAAGCATAAAAAAAGTTAATTATTACATCTTGTTGCGTGCTTTCAATTACTTGCGGTTATTGGCAAATTGGAAAAGCGACATCGATGCAGCTATATATTCCGCTTCATCGCCGCCATTCTCATTGATGAACTTTTCTGAAAAAAATTTAATACATTTTTAATTGAATGCTAAAAAAGAAAGGATAAGGAGAACTCATCATTTGAAGACTCGAATGCTCTACCGATTAGCGCAGCGGGTCCTGTATTGGATTTTTTTACCGCGTCGGTTTTATTCAACTTTTTCTTTTAAGAATATATTTTAAAAAACGTAAACACGTCACTTACGATTGAAAAAATGTCATATTTACTACTTCATGTCGTTGGCATTTGCATTTCATTTATAAGTTTAAGTTATTTATAAACATTCGCTCTCAAAACTTACTAAAGGTTTATTTGAAAAAACTTTTAATAAGCTTAATATTAACAAGTAAGAAAGTCTAAGTTCGGGCGGAGCCGAACATTAAATACCCGGCGCAAGTATTAAATATATGTTTTTTCACCCTTCCGAAACCTTCCGCTAGATGGTAAGCCGAGGTGTATCAGTTTTGAGTAAATTAGCGTCCTTAAATTTCGAATTATTGAAGTTTCAAGCATTTCTGAAATTTACCGTTATATAAAAAAGCGCCCGGAATTTTAGTCCGATTTCAATAATTTTCAACGTTTTGCTTTTATTT